>NC_041383.1:435555792-435587091 GCF_002162155.2 Triticum dicoccoides
TTCAATTCTATCGCACGCATCCAAACACAAACTTTCTTGGTCCCTATCCCTCTCTCTCTTTATCTCTCTCTCTTTGTGTGTGTGTGTGTGGGGGGGGGGGTCTTTCTAGTTGCATGCACACTCCATGTACAGGTCGCTCTCGCACACTATGTATGATTCTATAGTCCAAGCTAAATATCTTGGGTGCACTCATCGCATGCATACAAATTCCCTGGCTAGTTGCCGGTAACTCTCTCACACACCACTCCGCCGTCTCAGAGCTCTTCCCTCTCTCTCTCAAAATCTCCATCTCCCTGGGTCACACATACACATGCATATCTCACTCGCACCCGATAGACCCATCTAAAACTTTCTCTCTCTCCCTCATTCTCTCTCCATCTCACATGCACACACACACACACACACACAATCTCATGCCTAGCCAAGTATGATGGTCTCTCACTCAATTGTAGGCATACACAATCCCCCCTATATGTATATGACTAGCTATTTCTTAGTCTCCATCACAAACATGTGCATGGTCTATCTCGATTTCTCTCGGGGCATCTTTCCATCGCACACACACCTCGCCCCTTGATCCCCCACCCATATAGTCCCCTCACAATCTCGAGGGATCGCTCTATCACAAACACACCCTCTCTCCCTCCCCATGCGTCCATATTCTCCATGCGTTCCTCTCGACCTCTGTCCCTTGTTGGCCAGACCTCTATTGCACATGTGCTATAGGGGTGTCTCTCTCCGTTGCAAACAATCACGCACTAGCTATCTTCGTGTATCTCCTCACCTCGCTTTTCTATCTCGGAGATGCATGTGTGATATGTTTGCATAAGAAACGAACATACACTCTCTATCTAATTTATCGTTTGTTATCCCTTTCTCTTTCACAAACACACTCTCTTTTTGCACACTCACTCATTCTCCTTCACACGCACTTGATCTCTCTCGACTTAGGCACTCTCTTCGGTCCATAGCATATAGATTTATTGAGAAGTCAAACATCACAAAGTTTGACCATGTACGTGGAGAAAAACATTTACATCTAGAATGGCAAACATATATCATTAGATTCATCATGAGATGTAGTTTTGTATGATGTATCTTTGGTATTGTAGATATAAATAATATTTGCGTAAACCTGGTCAAAGTTTCCAAAGTTCGACTTCTACAAAATTTATATGCACTGCATTAGCGAGCGGATGGAATATCTCTTTCCCCCTCTCAGCTGTCTAACGCACCACTCAGCCATATTGGGGCTCCTCTATCTCTCTCAAACTGTATATCTCCCTGGTTCCCACATACACATATCTCACTCATGCCACATAGACCCATCGAACACTCTCCACCCTTGTTCTCTTTCTATGTGACACGCACCCCCCTAGGTGCCATAGTCCCTCACTCCATCATAGGCGCACACACTCCCCCCTAAGTATGACTATCTCTCACTAGCCATCAGGCACACACGTATTATCTCCTTCCATCCATACGTTTATCTCGATATCTCTCGGGGTATCTTCTATCACGCACACACCTTGTAACTCAATCTCCCACCGATATAGTCCCAAAACGATCTCCAGGGCATCTCTCTGTCACAAACATACACTCTCTCCTCCCCATGTCTGCATTTTCTCCATACATCTCTCTTGACCTCTCTCCCATGTTTGTTAGACCTCTCTTGGCCATGTGCTAGGGGTCTTCCTCTCTTGGTTGCAAAAAACCACACACTATCTCCTCACCTCACTTCCACTGTCGAAGATGCATGTGTGATATGTTTGCATAAGACACACGATTTTTCTCTACTTTATCGTGTGTTGTCCATGTCTCTTTCACACACGCACACACACTTTTTTCACCCACTCTTTCTATTTCACACACACCCTCTCTCTCTCTAGTTAGGGACTCTCTCACGTCCATAAGCATATGGATGTTTTTCAAAGTCAAACCTCAGAAAAGTTTGACCAGGTATATGCGGAGAAAAACATTTACATCTGGAACAATCATTAGATTCATCACAACATGTACTTACTTCATACTATCATTTATCTTTGGTATTGTAGATATAAGTAATTTCTTTATAAACTTGGTCAAAGTTTTAAAAGTTTGACTTTAAAAAAATATAGGCACTACATTATCGAACGGAGGGAGTAGCTCTTTATCTCTCTCTACTATCTCTCATGGGCCTCCCCTCTCACTCGAACTCTCTATACTGAGGGATTATACGGTCACTGTGTTAGCGTATAGCTCCATATATTGTTTAGTTGACGGGTCAACCAGTCCACATGCTGCCTTGTCAGCTCGTGTTCTCTTTCTTTGTGTGCTGGCCCATGTGGTAGTGGGTGAAAATAAGTAAACTAGAGGCCCATCTAACACGCGGTGAAGTAAACAAAGTTGAAACCACTCGGGGTAGCGCCCTGCACGCTAGTAAATTGAGGGCGCACTTCTTCCGTGTGAGGCATGCACTCGCGCACACTTCACCACTGCACGGCGGCATGCACAGAAGGATGCTCTCACGCACACACAACACACAATACACACCAACAGACGTGTACACTAGCATCGCCGACAGCTGAGATGGATGGCGAGAGACAGCCAACAAGCGGAGGCTCCTCGAGCCAAAGCCGCATCCGATGAGCATGAACTTCATCAGCAGCCTCCCCGACGACATGTTTCTTGTTGTCGGATTAAGGGATCCACAAACCCTTGAGAGGTTCGAAGTCTGGGGTGCATGCGGAGATCTCAACCTACCCAGCCCGCCTACTCACGATTCTCCTAAGCCTAGCGCGACAAGCTTAAAGAGACAAAGAGACACAACAGTTTATCCTGGTTCGGGCCACCTTGAGGTGTAATACCCTACTCCAGCGTTTTTGGTGGATTGCCTCGGAGGGCTGAGGATGAACTAGTATAGTGGATGAACTGGCCTCAGGAGGTGAGGTGTTCTTGAGCTCGCAGGAGCTGGTGTGGTGTGAGCTAGTTCGACTTGTTCTCCCTCTATGGTGGTGGCTAGTCCTATTTATAGTGGCCTTGGTCCTCTTCCCAAATGTTAGCGGGAAGGGATCCCACAATGGCCGGATTTGAAAGGGGACAAGTAGTACAGCTTATCCCGACAAAAGTAGTCTTCGCTAGCGAAAAGCCTCTGGTCATGACCCTGCGGTTGGCTCGTCGATGACCTCCGTCCTGCCGTCCAGGCGGTCTTGGTCTCCTTGCACCAGAATGGAAACCTTTGGCTGATTTCTCGGGACTCCGGGCCTGTGGCTTTCCTCCCTTGCACCGAAGAGGAAACATGCGCTCTGCGCCTGCCTGGCCTTGGTCGTCATGGCTCACGTCAGCTGAGCCTCATGAGGTAAACCTTGCATAGAGCTCTCCGCCCCTCGGGAGCCAGCCTGAGGAGGCTGATCCCCTCGGGGGTCTTGGCGTCGTCCGCCTCGCGCGAGATGTCGGATTAAGGGATCCGCAAATCCTTGAGAGGTTCGAACTCTGGGGTGCGTGCGGAGATCTCAACCTACCCAGCGTGCCTAATCGCGATTCTCCTAAGCCTAGCGCGACAAGCTCAAAGAGACACAATAGTTTATCCTGGTTGGGGGCACCTTGCAGTGTAATACCCTACTCCAGCGTTTTTGGTGGATTGCCTCGGAGGGTTGAGGATGAACTAGTATAGTGGATGAACTGGCCTCAGGAGGTGAGGTGTTCTTGAGCTCACAGGAGCAGGTGTGGTGTGAGCTAGTTCGACTTCTCTCGTCCCCTCTCTATGGTGGTGGCTAGTCCTATTTATAGTGGCCTTGGTCCCCTTCCCAAATGTTGGCGGGAATGGATCCCACAATGTCCGGATTTGAAAGGGGATAAGTGGTACATCTTAGCCTGACTAAAGTAGTCTTCGCCTGCGAAAAGCCTCTGGTCGTGACGCTGCGGTGGGCTCGTTGATGACCTCCATCCTGCCGTCCTTGCGGTCTTGGTCTCGTTGCACTAGAATGGAAACCTTTGGCTGATTCCTCGGGACTCCGCACCTGTGGCTTGCCTCCTTTGCTTCGAAGAGGAAACTTGCGCTCTGCGCCTGCTTGGCGCCCGCCTGGCCTTGGTTGTCATGGCTCACGTCAGCTGAGCCTTGTGAGGTAAACCTTGCATAAAACTCTCCGCCCCTCGAGAGCCAGCCTGAGGAGGCCGATCCCCTCGGGGGTCTTGGCGTCGTCCGCCTCATGAGGCTTGGCCCCTCGCGAGGGTCTTGAGATGCTGATGTTGAAGCTGGGCTGTACCAAGCCGTTGATGGAGCCACGTGGTGGGCCGCAGGCAGGAAGGGCTGGATACCCCCCATATCCAGGACGTCGACAGTAGCCCCCGGGCCCAAGGCGAGCTCAGACTTGGCTTCCAGGCGAAGCCAAAGGGCAAGTGCGGAGCGCCGCGGGCCCTAACCACCTGTGGCCTTGACGACACGTGTCAGTTGATGGGACGTGGGCATCTACACTTCCCCATGCCGCCTTGATGTCTGGCAGGACTAGTGGTCGTCCATTGTCAGTGCAGCTCGCCCTCCGCAGATTGTCGTGCTCGGCCCTTGTTTCCTTCTTTCCAGTCTTGCCGCTCTGTGCATAGATCTTGCACCGGCGCCTCGCCCTTCCCTTGGCGTTTGTCATGGCCCCCAAGCCGAGGAAGAAGGGGAAGGCGCTCACCCCAGCTGGTCCTCCATCGGCCCTGGAGCCAGCCCTTGAGCATTTGACGGTGATCAATCAGGAGGGGTTGGACATGGTTCACCATGCGCTTGCCACCGATTCCAATGAGTGGAGGGTGACGGTCGTTCGCCCTGTATCTTGGCGGGTGGATGAGATGAGTGTCACCGAGATCCCCATCTATCTCCATGCTCTTCTCACGGGGCTGATTCCTTCCTTCTCCCCTTTCTTTAATGCTGTGATATCGCATTATCAGATCCACCTCATCTGGACCCCCACTCTGTTATCCTCCTTGTCGTCTTCGCCTTCCTCTGCGAGGCCATGGTCGGCATTACTCCTTCCATGGCCTTGTTTCGCCATTTCTTCTTGCTTCGGTTGGTCAACGCCCGCCAATGCTCTGGGTGCATGACCTTCGAAGCTGTGGCCACAACTTCCAGTTCGAGAATCGACTTCGAGCTCTCGCCTGCTGCGAAGGGATTCTGGAAGCAGTGTCTGCTCATGGATGCCGGTGCGTTTAGCCCCTTGCTCTTGACTCCTGGGGCGCAGGCCTCGCCTAGCTCCGGTTGGTGCCACGAGAGCTCTCCGACCGGCGCCTTTCTTTCATCTGGAAGAGGCTGGCGAGGTTGTAGAAACTAGAAGTGACAGCGCCAATGGTGGTGAAGAAATTCGTCAGGAAGTGCATCGCTCCCCTCCAGCGCCATTCTCACCCAATGTGGGACCTTGCAGGTATCGAAGATCTGATGAGGCTGCAGAGGCCATCACTGGCTGCTGGGACCTTGAGCATGGTGCTCAAACTCCTGACGGGCGAGCCCGAGCCTGCTGACCTTTCGGGGGGTGGTTGCCTTCTCTATCTGTGCTCGAACAAGGAGGCCTTCACTGGGCAGATGCCTCGGTTTGACGAGTGGGGGTTGCTTCCAGAGGGCCTTGAGGGGCCCCGTGAGAGCCCCGTCTTTGTGGATCCCCTTCTTCTCGATCCTGCCGCGTGCGCACCAAGTGCGGAAGCAAGGGAGCGTTCACGGCCTGCAGCTATTGAGGGCTCCTCCGGAGGCTTGCTGTCAATGAGGGCCCAGGAGGTCGGGGCTCCTGAGGTCCTAAAGGGGGCACCATGGATCTGGCGCGATCCCAAGCTCTGGAGGCGGGGGCCCCTGACGTCCAGGCCGATGGCTTTGAGGTGGCTACCAACGGTGAGGAACCCACCAATGGATCCGGAGCCATGAACCAGGAGATCCTGCCGGGCGCTGCTGCCCCTGGGGTCCCCACCCCGGCTGCCCCGCCGAATGCTCCTCCTCCCGAGGATCGCCCGACAGGGTCCGGTTGGCCCCGGCTGTGCCTTGAGTCGCTCCTGAAGAGGAAAAGGTCCCCGTGCCACAGTGATGGCACCCGTCGGCCGCTGAAGCCGAGGAGATACGTGGCTGCCGATGAGTAAGTACCTTTGCTCTTGATCCCTTGCATGCCGTGTTTTCTCATAACTAGGGTCTTGCAGGGTTCCCACGAAGGCGAAACCCCAGGAGGTGGACGCCCCCAAGGACTCCAGCTTGATGCCCGCGCACAGCCCCCGACACCCTGGTCCTGCGCAAGGCGTGGGGCCGACTCCAGCTGCCGCGAAGGTGCCCCGGAACCAGGCTCCCTGCTCCCTCTCCCCGTGACTCAGCCTGTGAGACGGGGGATGCACAGGCGACCCTTCCTCTTGCCATTGCTGGTAGGGGGGTGCCCCCTAGGCGGCCTTCATCTTCAGGTTTTGGGGCTACATTGGCCAGCCCCTGGCCGGCGGCTGGCGGGGCGCCCAACGCCTCCCCGGAAGCCTCCGGGGCCGACGAGGGTCTTGGCGACGCGCTTGCGCTTGCTCGTGGGCGCAGTGCCGTGCACTGTGGGCTCTTTGGTGAGGTGATGTGTGCGATGATCCATCTTGGCGGGGAGCTCGCCAACGTTTACACGAGGCTTGAGGCAGAAAACCGCCGCCTAGAGCATGAGTGGCAGCAGCTGAAGGTTGCCATTAACCTCGGGAGACATCAGCGCGACAAAGCCGATGCGCGCGTGGCAGCCTCGCTCGCGACTTCTCGCGAAGCTTGCGCCTGCGCCATGGAAGAGGCTGAGGCAGCGGACCGCCGTCGTGAGGCGGCCGAGGAGCGGGAGCAAGAGCTTCTGTCTTCAAACGCGGCCCTTGAGCGCGAAGTTGAGGAGCACCGCGCCCTTCTGGCCTCTTCTCCCAGCGAGGTGACCTTTGACAAGGTGGAGCTCTTGAGGCGCCACGAAGACTTGACGTTGGAGGCCGTGGAGCACAGCATGGCGTCGAACAAGTTGGAGGTGAGGGAGCGCCAGGCTGCCGCGGTTGAGGACGTCGTCGCCGCCCGAGAGGCCCGGGTCCAGCTGGAGGTGGAGGAGAGGGTGGTGAAGGCACGTGCTGAGTTGGCTGAGAGGCACCGCCTGGATCTGGAGCTGCTTGAGGCCGAGCTTGAAGGCCGGACCTTTGCCCTGAATGCTAAGCTGCAGTACATGGAGTAGCATGAGAGCGCTGCTCGAGGAGCCCTGACTTCCTCCGAATTTGCCTTGAATTCTACCCGTGCCGAGATATCCTCTCTCCAGAAGCAAGTCAAAGACACTGCCTCCCTCCTGAAGAAGGCTTCGAGTGAAAAGAGTCACCGCCTGACATTGGAGTGCAAGCATGGCTCCATGCTCCAAGGCATGCGCGTCAGAGCCAACAATGCCATGGGTGCTATTTGTGACGAGAGTGCTCCTCACCCGCACGAGAGCGACTATGCCAACCATCTCAACTTCTTCACTGATATCGTCACCCGCCTAGAAGATCAGGCCGCGAAAGCTTTCCAGCTTGTTGAGGAGAGGAGCCGGGGCCTCCTCGGTCGTGCACTCTCGCGCATCTTGAGCAACCTCCGGAACCTCGATTACCACTTCGATTTCAGCACCGTGCTAGCCCTCGTGCCTGCGGCCACCCAATATAAGATGGCCAAGTGGGTGGATGGCCATGTGGACGCCTTGGTGAAGGAGCTGACTCCTGAGGATGACACGGCCGTGCTTGCAGCTGAAGAAGCTGGCGCGGGCGGCGATGACGAGGAGGATGGCAGCCGCGAGCAAGTAGCGCGGATGGAAGTGACGAAGAAGGCACGACCAGCTAGGCCCATGTTTCTTTTCTCTTTGACCTGTATGACAAAAACTTGAATGCATTCTTGTGAGAGCATTTTGAAAAGGGGGTGCCCCTTATGATGCGTGAGATTGTGAAATGCTTTTGAAGTAGCGCCTGGAGCGGGACCCTGCAGGGCTGCGGTCGCTGAGCGAGTGTCGGGGGTTGGGTACGACATATGCCAAAGGATGGCTTATCATGGTGTGAGCGAGTAGAACGTCGCCGGTGCCTGGAAGCGGGATGAGGCGAAGACATGCACGCCAGCGGATCTTACCCAGCTTCAGGGCTCTCCGAGGAGATAACACCCCTACTGCTGCTCTGCGGGGTCTCCGCATGATCACTATGGCAAAGTGGGTACAATGGTGCTCCTGGAGCTGTTTCTGGAGGTAGGAGAGGGCAAGGCTAGCACTCTCCTTCCTATGTTCTAAGGTCTATTGCTATAACCCTTTGCATGGGCTTCCTGGGGGGTTTATATAGGCCTACCCCCCAGGGGTACAATGGTAATCCGGCTGGGCGCGGGTCCCAGCCGTCTGTCTCTCAGGCCGTCGTCTTCTCCGCCGACTACTGGGGCCCGCCGACTGGCGGGCCCCGCGGATAGGCCTGATACTGTAGCGGTACTCCCGATGACGCTGGCTTGGTCATGAGGTCATGGCAACAGTGCCGCCGTCTGGCGTGCGTTTACTGTCACCATTACCCATCTTGTCTAATTAATGGCATGCAGGGCCCGTGGGAGGGGTCGGCCGACTCCAGGGGCCCGACTCCCACGGGTTCGTCTCCAGGGCGCTGGTGCCGTCTTCGGTCTACTCACTGACAGGCGGTCCCGTCGTCCTTGGGTCATACAGGCAGGCGTCGTTGGCACAGTGCCCCGCCCACTAGGGCTGAGGTCAGGGCCGGCATGGCAACAGTGCCATGCCACGATGGAGATCTCCAGCGACGTGGCGCACTGTAGCCATGCTGGTCCTTCTTAGGCAGGGGATGGTTGGAGTCGCGGGCCGCCTACCCTCAGCCGCCTTCTCTGGAAGTCGCCAGCTGAGAGTCGGCTTATCTGGGAGTCGTCCCTGGGACTCGGCATTTCTCGGAGTCGTCCCTGGGACTCGGCATATCTGGGAGTCGTCCCTGGGACTCGTCATATCTTGGAGTCGTCTCTGGGACTCGGCATATCTCGGAGTCGTTCCTGGGACTCGGCATATCTCGGAGTCGTCCCTGGGACTCGGCATGAGCGGTGCTGCTTGTCCCATTGTCTTGAAAGGTTCTGGGGCTCGGGTTAGCCTACCCGTGGCCCATTACTCCGAAAGTAGTCCCCGAAGCTGGTGAGGCTCTGAGAGTGATACGTTGTGGGGCTTCAACAGTTTCATTCTTCTGGTGGTGGAATCTGGGCTTCGCTTGCCACCTTCCTTCGGGCCGACTGTCCGAAGTCGGATTCGCAGAGGGCCGTCTTGCTCCGTAGAGAGCTCGAAAGTCGTGGCGGGAGATCAGGCGGCATGCCTGATACGCTTCCCCGCGGCCGCCCGCCGCGGTCCTATCGCGCGGACCACGTGGCGAGGATAGTCTGCCTACCCACGCACGCGACGGGACGGGACATCAGGCGGGGCCCGCCACTACCACGCCTCGGCACACAAACGGATCCGTTGTGGCCGTGCGGACAGTTGGGTTTCCCACGTCGTTACTGCGCAGTAACTTCGTGGGGTAAATCGTGGGGGGGCGTGGAGTCCTGCGCGCAGTTAATCCCACACCCGCCCCATCGGCTTCTCAGCCTTCAAGGCTATAAGTAGGCGGGGGGGGGGGGAGTGGAGCGGCAAAGCACGCGCGCCCATCTTCCCTGTTCCCCCGCCTCCTCTTGCCTCCTTTCCTTCTTCTTGCCGCCGTTGAGCAGAAACACACCGCGCCAACAGCGATGAGCTCTTCTTCCACCGCCGCGGCTTCTGCCGTGCGCTCCGGCGTGTGGGACGGCTCAGAGGTGGATGATGACCTCATCGAGTTTCTACGCAAGACGCGCCGCCTCCCCGGTGCAGACCTCGTGCGAGCCCGCGCCGCACCGGTGAGGGAGATATCGCCGGCGCCAGAGGAGGGCGATCGGGTCATCTTCCGCTTGCACCTCATGCGCGGCCTGGGGCTGCCGGCGAGCGGCTTCTTCCGTTCCTTCCTGGAGTTCCACGGGCTCCAGCCGCACCACCTTACGCCGAACACGGTGGTGCAGCTGGCTGCCTTCGCCACGCTGTGCGAAGGCTTCCTCGGCGTGCTCCCCACCATCGAGTTGTGGGGAGAATTCTTCCAATCCAAGCTCGGCACGCACATCACTGGCGTGCCGGCCCAGTGCGACGCCTTCATCGCGATGCGGCGAACGACAGCCGAGAATCCGTTTCCCCCTATCCCGCTGATCAAGTCGGTGAAGATGTGGCAGCGGTCTTATTTCTATGTGAAGAACGTCGCTGCAGACGGCGACTGGGTCAATCTGCCGCCTTACGAAGTCGGCGAACCGGCTGGGAGGCTCCCTAGCTGGTCCCACCGAGTCAAGACGCTGACTCCCGCCGGAGCCACCGCCGTAGCGCGACTCCGAGTCTTGACACAGTCGGAGGCCCTGGTTGGGTCCGACTTGCTGGCCGCCTTTGTGGCACCGAGTCCTCCCTCTCCAAGGCCGGCCTCATCTGATTAGTCAGATGAGCGACCGCCGGGACCCGAGTCGGATGTGCACAGGGACATGCTCCACGCGGAGGTGGCGAACATGGTGAACCACATCGCGAACTGCGAGCTCGCAGCGGACTGGCAGTTCGGCAAAGAGCCGTACTCGCGCGCCAACCCCCCTCCGGCGGTAAGTCGCATCTCTTGTTGCTCTGTTTTCTTCATAGCCGAATCCGACTTCTGATTTTTTCGGTTTCTCTGAGTCAGAATCCCTTCATTCAGCCTGCAGCCGGCATCGAGAGACCGCCCCGTGAATTCGTCCCTGACCGGGCGGAGAGCGACGTCGATAACCCCGACTTGGGGGCAGCGGCGATGGATGCCGACGCCGAAGGCGGAGAAGGGGGAGCGGGAGCCGGCTTCAGGCCCTCGGCCACCTTCGCTGACTGGCCTGAAGACGATGCCGAAGGGGAAGTCGCCCCGCGCCGCCAGCCAAGGGTCGGCCTGCCGGGTGCGAGTTCCTTCGCCGGCCTTGCCGGCCAAGGCGACGTGAAGAGGCGCCAGACTGGGCCGAGTTCATTCGGCGGCAAGCCGAAGAAGCTCAAGGGGGCGGCCACCGCGACAAACGGGAAGAGGCGGCCGCGAGGGCCAACCGCTTCCACAAGGAAGTGAAGAGGCCGCCACTGGTCTCCGCGTAAGTATTTCTGCCTTCGCCTTATTTTTCCTTTGGCGAATTCTGTCTGAGTCTTTTATACTTCTTCCTTGCTTCAGGGCTCCTCTTTCCCTTGAGAGAGTCGCCGCCCCTCCGTCATGGGGTCAGCGGAGACGTCCGCCAACACTCGGCGGGTTGATCCCGCCGCCGACCTCCGGGAGGCGACGGAGCGAAACACGCGGGAGAAGCGCGACGAGGATGAGGCCGACCGCCTAGAGAAGGCAGAGGCTGAGAAGGCAGCGGCCTCCGCCTAGAAAAAACTGGAAGAGGCCGAAACCGCCGTTGCAGCAAGGCGGCAAGCCGAGGAGGCCACACACCGCCAATCGGCGTTGTTCGTCATCCCGCTGTCCTCCGCGCTGCCGCCCCCGGAGTTCACGGGGCAGACTGGAGAAGCCGGCGCCGAGAACCCCAACATGGAGAAGGAAAGCGGCGAGGCCTCCATATCGGACACGCTCATGCCTCCACCGCCACCTCTGCCACCGTCTGGGAGCGCGCATGGAAAACAGCCAGCGAGCCCGCTGGTGCCACCGACCGCGGATGAGTCCGAGGCGAGGCTGCTTCTCCAAGTTGCCTCGCCAGTGTGCCGCCGCCTTGAGAGGGCGACCTCGGCGCCACGACCCCAGGAGACCAGCGCCGCCAGCTCGGCAATCCCAGACGCCGAGGCGACGAGTGCCGCGCCCGTTGGGTGGTTGCGTGGAGGCGGCACAGGTCCGCTGAACCAGGCGCTTCTGGACGTTCAGGCGAAGCTGCGAGCTGAAGGCGACGCCCTCCAAAACTGCACCAGGGCGCATCTGGCAGCGCGAACGGCCGTCCGAGTACGCCTTCCTCTTTGATTCTTGTTTTTCTTGTTCTTCTCTGTGGGGGCGCGCTAGGGCAGCCACTGGGTGTAGTCCCCGAGTTTCGGGCCGGTTGCTGAGCAGGCGGCTCGGAACTCCCTCTGGGGAGTTCCGAATATTTAACTTTGCCTGAAATGCTTATTACAGGAGTATCATAACCTCCGCGCTACTGCCTTCAACCGCAATTTTGAGGAGCTGGGCAAGCAGACCGCCGACTTGTCGGAGAGCCGGAGTAAGTCCTTCTTCTTTTTCATGGGGGCGCGCTGGCGCACCCGCGGGCTGTAGTCCCCGAGATTCGGGCCGACTGCTGAGCAGTCGGGCCGGATCTTCTCAGCGACTTTCTTTATTGACGACTTATCGTCTTTTTCTTTTTTCTTCTTCAGGGGCCAACGCCACTCTTCAACAGCAGCTGGGCGATGCCAGCACCGCCTTGCGCGCCAAGGGGGAGGAGTGCAGCAAGCTTGTCACAGAGCGCGATCTACTGGCTGCGCAACTGGCGGAGCAGAAGGAGCTGCTCAAGAAGGCGCAGGAGGAGGCAGATAGGAAAGAGGCTGCGCTCCTGGCCAAGTTTGTGAGCGAGCACTCCTCCTGGACCGACAAGGAGGCGCAGCTTACTTCCGGCTTCCAAGAGACCGAGAACATCGTCGATGGTGAGTTTCTTGGTTTTCTTTGAGCCGCCGACTGTGGGTCGGGCCAACTTTTGACTCTAACTTGTTTCTTTCTTGTCTTGGCAGACTTCTTCCCTGGCCACTCGCAGGCAGTCACACAGGCCATCGAGGCTGATCGTGAGGCACGGAGGGCAGATGGCGCGGAGATTGCTGCTAACGCCCCCCTGACCATCGACGAGCAGCTTCTGAGCATCGAGGCCCGTCTTCGGCCGGCCCATCGGTTGATGCACCGGCTTCAGCGTGCTGGCGCCCAGGCGGTTGCCGCTCTGTGGCCAGACACGCCGGCTCTGCGTACTACCAGTCGGATTGCCGACTGGCTGGAGGTCGCAACCGACCATCTTGAAGCCTGGAAAGGTTCCTCGGCTTGGGCCGGAGCGCGCCGAGCCTTGGAATTTGTCAAGGCGTGGTATCCGGGGCTGGACCTGGACCGGCTGGCCGCGTTCCAGTCAGAGGCCCAGGCGGAGCTGGTGGCTGTGGAGGGCGCCCTCGTCGAGCATGCGGTGGCGATTCCCGACTACACAGATACCAGCGTCTTCGTCCCCGAGGAGGAAGGCGGCGAGGAGGTGCCGCCGGAGTGGTTCGGGATGAACCCGGACTACGACGAGGACTCGGCAGAGGTGATTGGCTCCAGCACCGAGGAGGAAGGTGAGGCGGAGGACGAGGGCGAGACGGAGGCGCCAGAAGACGGAGCGGGCGACCAGCCTCAGCTCGACCACGCCTCCAGCAATGAGCCGCATCCGGAGAAGGCGACTGCCGCCGGAGGCGGTCAAAACGAGACTGCCCAGCCGGCCGCCCCGGCGGCTGACACCGCCGTCTCCTCCGACCCTCCGAACCTGGATGCCGCCTCCTAGGCTGCCGTCTTTGCCTTCACTTTATCTGCCTTAGTAGTCTTTTGAGAAACTTTGTTAAATTCGAACAATTCCACCCGCGGGGTGTATCTTGAACTTCTGCTTGAAGATTCGGCCAAGGGCCTATGTAAATATTTATCCGATTTCTATCTTTCCTTGCTCATTGCTCTTTAGGCTTTTCCCTTTGCCGCCTTCCCTTAGTTGCCGCCTTGCCAGACGGACAACCGCTCTGCGGAATGCCGCTGGATCAAATGCTTGGCTACTTTTAGGAAGGCAAGTACTCGGCCATCTTAGAGTCTTTTTAACAAGTTGGATAGAAAGCGGCAAGCCGACTACTAAAGAGTCGGCTTTCCTTAATAGAGGCTAGTAGAAAACGGCAAGCCTGACTACTCATGAGTTGGCTTTTGCTTAAAAGATGCTGGAGCCCGTCTTTAGGCTATGTTTGTGCCCTGGTTCCTTAGCCATTTTTCGCATGGGTGCCCGTTCTTCCTCACTCCTGCCAACCATACAGTCGCTCTGCGAGCTGCGGCTTTGGACAGGAGACGGCTTAGGCGCCACACACTACTTGTCTGACTGCGGGAAGCACCTCATAGCACAAGACGGCGAGTCCCCGGGCCGACTAGTCGAGCCCGGCGCCATGCGACATTAATCAAAGAGTAATATACTCGAAGGCATAATTCTTATCATATAGATAACAAAAGGGCAGTCCCCGAGCTCGTCTCGGGGGGCCCAAAGTCTTGGTACTTTAATACAAAAGGGTAGCATGATACATACTGCATCAACTGTAAAATCTTCAGAGAAGATTTGCATTCCACGGGCGTTCTGTCTCTTTGCCGGAGTCGTCCCTCTTGCGTGCTCGGGGCTTCTGAGCGTCGATCAGGTAGTAGGAGTCGTTTCCCAGCACCTTGCTGATAATGAAGGGGCCTTCCCAAGGTGCCGACAGCTTGTGCTGGCCGGCTGTTCGCTGGATCAGTCGGAGCACAAGGTCGCCCTCTTGTAAAGATCTTGGCCTGACCTTCCTGTTGTAGTATCGACGCAGACTCTGCTGGTAGATGCTAGACCGGCTGAGTGCCAACAGCCGGCCCTCTTCCAGCAGATCGACACCGTCTTGACGTGCTTCTTCTGCTTCTTCCTCGGTGTACATGGTGACTCACGGGGAGTCTAACTCTATATCCGTCGGGATGACGGCCTCGGCGCCGTAGACGAGGAAGAAAGGTGTGAAGCCGGTTGACTTGTTTGGAGTCGTGCGCAGACTCCACAAGATGGCTGGCAATTCGTCAAGCCAACAGCCGGCCGAACGCTCCAGTGGTTCGACCACTCGAGGCTTTATGCCGGACATGATGAGGCCATTTGCTCGCTCTACCTGGCCGTTTGACTGCAGATGGGCAACAGACGCTAAGTCCAGTCGGATGCCCTGAGTCGCGCAGAAACGGGCCAAGGCGCCTTTGGAAAAATTTGTGCCATTGTCGGTGATGATGCTGTGTGGGATGCCGTACCGAGTCGTGATGTCGGCGATGAAAGTCACTGCAGTCGGACCATTCAACATCTTGATGGGTTTCACTTCTATCCACTTGGTGAACTTGTCCACCGCGACAAGTAAGTGAGTTAGGCCGCCTCGTGCTGTTTTGAATGGTCCCACCATATCCAGGCCCCAAACCGCAAAGGGCCAAGCAATGGGGATAGTCTTGAGTGCGGAAGCCTGCTGATGTGGCTTGGAGCGGAATATCTGGCACCCCTTGCACTTTTGGACTAACTCTTTGGCCTCTTCTAGGGCAGTTGGCCAGAAGAAACCGTGTCGGAAAGCTTTGGCGATGAGTGCCCTCGAGGCCGCATGGTGGCCGCACTCGCCCTCATGAATGTCTCTGGGTATTGCTTGGCCTTGCTCTAGCTCGACGCAGCGCTGCTAGAGCCCAGTGACACTGCGCCTGACCAGCTCTTTGTTGACTATGGTGTAGGCTGCTGCTCGGTGTTGCACTTGCCGAGCCAAGATTTCACCAGTTGGCAGCTCTCTGTTTACTAGGAATTTGAGGATGGGCTAGGCCCATGAGGGTGCTGTTATTTCCTCAATTGCCACTATTGCGACTTGGACAAGGGCGGCTGGGCTGGGAGGCGGCGGGTTGGAGTCCGCAGCCGCTTGTTCACTTGACAAAGTCCCCGGGCCGACTGGAGCAGTCCCCTGGCCGAGTTCTGGAGTCTTTGGCCTTGTCGCCACAGTCCCCGGGCCGGGTTCTGAAGTCCCCTGGCCGGCTTTGACTGCAACTTTCTTGGAGTCGGATCCGACTTCTTCGGGTGGAGCCGACACAAAGATCGAGTCTGATTCTGGTGAAGGCTTGATAGACGGCTTGAGGAGGCGCCGAAGGGCGACACCGGATGGTATTGCTTGGCGGGTGGAGCCGATTCGTGCCAAGGGGTCTGCCTGGTCGTTGTCGTTCCTTGGCACGTGGAGGAACTTGCACCCCTCAAAGTATCCACTGAGTTTCTGCACGAGGAAGCGGTAGCTCGCCATGTTTGCGTCCTTGGCGTCCCAATCACCAGATGATTGCTGGACCACCAAGTCAGAGTCGCCATAACACAGGATTCGGCGAATGCCGAGTTCTTTGGCAAGCCGGAGCCCGTGGATGAGCGCCTCGTACTCGGCCACGTTGTTAGAGGCAGCGGAATTGATCTGCAGCGCATATCTGAGCTTGTCGCCCTTGGGGGAAGTGAGGATGACACCGGCTCCCAAGCCGGTGCGCATCTTGGAGCCATCGAAGTGCATCCGCCAATGGGTGGAGTCGGGCGCTGGTGGCAGATACTGGGTCTCGGCCCAATCGACGAGGAAGTCAGCCAGTGCTTGCGACTTGATGGCGGTGCGGGGCTCGTAGTAGATGGGGTAGGGAGCCAGGTCGATGGCCCATTTGGCCACTCGGCCAGAAGCATCTCGTCTTCCGATTATCTCGGCTAGTGGGGCTATGCAGACCATAGTGATTGGATGCTCCTGGAAGTAAGGCTTCAATTTCTTGGCGGCAAAATGCACGCTGTAGCACATCTTCTGGTAATGGGGGTAGTTCTGCTTGGAGGCCGACAGTACCTCGCTCAGGTAATATACCGGTCTCTGGATAGGTAGCGCCTTGCCTTCCTCCTTGCGCTCGACTACAATGACTGTGCTGACTACCCGGCTGATGGCGGCAATATATAGGAGCATGGGCTCTTTGGGAGTCGGAGCCGCCAGCACAGGGGGAGTAGTCAACATTTTCTTCAGTTGGAGAAAAGCCTCGTACGCCTTGGGGGTCCATTCAAAAAAGGTTGTCTTCTTCATGAGCTGATATAAGGGGAGAGCCTTCTCTCCCAGCCGACTGATGAATTGGCTGATGGACACCAAACAACCGGTGAACTTTTGCACATCTAACAATCGTCTGGGTGCTTCCATCCTCTCGATGGCCTTGATCTTCACAGGGTTGCACTCTATGCCGCGTTCAGAGACCAGGAAACCAAGGAGCTGGCCGGCTGGTACTCCGAAGACGCACTTCTCGGGGTTGAGCTTGATCTAGAATCGGTGCAGGTTTTCAAAGGTTTCCTTGAGGTCTTCCAACAGAGTTCCATGTTTTTCCGTCTTCACCACCACGTCATCCACGTAGACGTGGGCATTTCTGTGGAGCTGCTTGAGGAGGCACTTCTGCATGCAACGCTGAAAGGTGGCGCCGACATTCCTCAAGCCAAACGTCATGGTCAGGTAGCAGAAGGCGCCAAACGGCGTGATGGAGGCGGTCTTCAGTCTGTCAGCCGGGTTCAGCTTGATCTCGTGATATCCAGAATATGCATCTAAGAAACTCAACAGCTCGCATCCGGCTGTGGAGTCTATCACCTTATCAATTCTCGGCAGAGCGAATGGGTCCTTGGGGCAGGCTTTATTGAGGCTTGTGTAGTCGATACACATTCGCCACTGCTTGTTCTTTTTCAGCACCAGCACTGGGTTCGCTAGCCATTCTGGAAAAAATACTTCCATAATGAAGACGGCTGCAAGGAGCCGAGCTATCTCTTCTCCAACAACTCTCCTCTTCTCTTCTGATAGGCGGCGCAAGGGCTGCCTGACGGGCTTCACATCAGATCGGACATGTAATTTGTGCTCGGCATCTTCACATCAGATCACACCCGGCATGTCCTTGGGGGACCATGCAAAGATGTCTCGATTCTCATGGAGGAAATTGACGAGCTTGCCTTCCTATTTGCTGTCAAGGTTTGTACCCATGACAGCGTACCTCTCTGGGTGCTCTGGGTCCAAAGGTATCTTCTTCGTTTCTCTAGCCGGCTTGAATGATCCTTCTGCCTCTGACTCCTTGGGGTCGGGCGACATTTCGGGCAGCTTGCCGGCCATCGCCACAACCCGATCAAGAAGCCGTTTCTCAGTCGCGATCACCAAGGACTCGGCCAGCCGACTGCTTTCGGCCGCGCAAGCGGACGACTTTCTGTAGTCGCCGGCCACGGTTAGAATTCCCTTGGAACTCGGCATCTTCATCTTGAGGTAGGCGTAGTGGGGGACTGCCATGAACTTGGCAAAAGCAGGTCGGCCAAGCAGCGCATGGTACGGGCTTTCAAGGTCCACCACTTCAAACAAAATTGGCTCTCGGTGGAAATGATCTTTATCCCCAAAGAGGACGTCTATCAGGATCTTGCCGATTGGTGAGCAGGAAAGGCCGGGAACAATGCCTTGGAACACAGTCCGGCTGCTCTGAAGCTGTCTTCGTTTGATTCCTAACTTCTCCATCGTATCCTTGTACAGGATGTTGATACTGCTGGCTCCGTCTATCAGTATTCATGAGAAACACACGGCCCGCCTATCTGTGGCGAGTGTGGTGCCTAAGACTAGGGCGTAGGAGCCTGGACTCGGCATCACCTCTGGGTGATCGGCTCTGCTCCTGCTGACGGGCCTTTCGGACCAGTGCATGAACTCTGGAGTGCTTGATGCGACTGCGTTCACCTCTTGCTGTTGCTGGCGCCTACTGCATCGATCGTCAGCCACACTAGTGAACACTACATAGGCTTCGTGCTCATCTGGGAACTCGTCTAGTATCGTGCCGACTGGCCTGACAGCCGGCTGCTGGGGCGGTGGTGGAGGAGGCGGCCCAGCAGGCGGGGGAGGGAGCAGGCCGTCTCCCTTGGCGATTCTGGTCAGCCAGTGGCATTTCCGGGTGGTGTGGTTCAATGGCTTCGCGCCGCTATGGAACTTGCAGGGGCCATCCAGGGTCTGCTCGTAGGAGAAGACCGGCAACCAGTTGGACTTGCCGCCTTTCTGCCGCTTCGTCGGAGGCGCCCCCTCCGTCTGTTGGTCTTCGACTGTCGCCACTTGCCGGCTGTTGGAAGCCGGCTGCGGGGCCTTGTGCTTGTGGTCGTTCTGCTGTTGCCGCCGACTGGTGTCCCCAGCCGGAGTTCTTGGAGCCTGAGGGGCGACTTTGCCAGTCGCGCTGACTTGAATCTCCGCCTTCATGGAGGAGTCGGCCGTGGCGTACTTGTCTGCTGTGATCAACAGCTCATTGAGGGTCTCCGGCTCGTCGCAGAGGAGTTTGTGCTTGAGGAGGGTGCCTTCTCTGCACCCGGCAGTAAAGTACTCGATAGCCTGCACCTCGTGCACGCCCTCGCAGGAGTTCCGAAGCTCGGCCCAGCGCGTGAGGTAGTCGCGAGTTGACTCGTTCGGGCCTTGCACGCACAAGGAGAGTTGGCGAGGCTTGGGAAGTCGCTTGTACGTGCTCGTGAAGTTGCGGACGAAGGCCTCGGTGAAGTCGACCCAGCTGTTGATGCTGCGGGGCTTCAGACTGTTCAACCATGTCCGGGCCGTGCCCTGGAGCATGAGCGGAACATATCTCATGGCAACACGCTTGTTGCCGTTTGCTATGTTGACGGCCGTGGAGTAGTCAATCAGCCAGTCCTCCGGCTTCACGGTGTCGGTATATTTGGGCGTGTCTCGGGGGAGCGTGAACCCTTTGGGGAAGGGCTCATCGATGCGGGGTCCAAAACAGGGAGGACCCAACCCGTCTTCTTCTTCCAGCGCCAGGGATCGGTGGAGTCGGTCAATCCGGTGGCGGGCATCGTTCTCTCCAACTCCCTCTCGGCGGCCAAGACGGTCGCCGAGAGTCGGATGTTCCACGGGCGGCAGGGAGACTCGCCTTTATCTGCGAGGAGGGGGAGGCAGATAGTCGTCCCGCCGTTCTACCGCTTTGGGGCGACCGTCCTGGTCGCGCTCGATGGTGAGGCGAGTCCAACTGTGGCTGACAGCCGGCTCCTTGTCCTTTTTCCCTCGGGTCCCGCCAGTCAGTGTCCGAGACATCGCGCCTTGGTCTCTGCGGGGTGGCAGGTCGTCATTTTATCGCTGCAGTGCCTCCGTGCGGCAGCCGGCTTCGTTCTGCGCGGCAGCCGCGTCGAGGAGCTGCTGAACTCGCTCCGTCATCAGGCGGCGCTCTTCGCCCTCGAAGTTGTCGAGCTCGTCCGCCGCCGCCTGGGCGGCGTGGATGTTCTCCGCGGGTGTGGCATACACAGGGCGATCGGGCCCAAACAAGTTGGCGATTGCCGCGCTGCGTTGCCGGACCGTGCCTAGGCGGCTAGGCCCAGTCGGAGCCGGCGAGCCGCCCACGGTGCGATCCATCTCGCGCTGGTAGGCTTCTGACAAGCGCCTCATGCTTGCCAACTTCTTCGCGCCCTCGATAAGCTGGAGGCGGCGCGCCTCCAACGCCTCGGCATCAGCATCTCCTGGAATCGGCGCGGTGAGGTCTCGCAGAGCCGCGTACAGCGGGTCATGCGCTCCTTCGCCGGAACGCTCGCCGTGATCGAGGACGAGGACCTCCGAGACGGTGCTTCCGCCGCTCTCCGCGCAAGGGAGCGGCTCGTCGTAGACCACCACGCTGGTGGGAAACGCGTCGAGCGACGCGGTGTCGGAGTCGACCAGCATCGGGTCGGTGGATCCTATGGACTCCAGGTCCACGGCAGGCTCGCCGGCGACGTGGAGTTGGTCGAGGAGACCCGTGAGGAGGCTCTCGGGGCCGCTTGTGCCTGCGTCGGACGCAGGCTCGTCGGAGAGGTGATCCTCGCCGATAAGCTCGGCGAGGCAGCTGGCCGCGCTGGTGATCTCAGCACCGTGCAGCGCGTCGGCACAGACTCCATCTGGCGTGCCGGGATGGCTGTGCTCGCCAGGGAGAAAAAGGGTTCCCGTCCAGAGCAGGTCTTCGGACGACGGTGCACCTCGCCCATGGTGGGCGCAAAATGTCAGGGGTTGGGTATGACATATGCCAAAGGATGGCTTATCATGGTGGGAGCGAGTAGAACGTCGCCGGTGCCTGGAAGCGGGATGAGGCGAAGACATGCACGCCGGCGGATCTTACCCAGTTTCAGGGCTCTCCGAGGAGATAACACCCCTACTGCTGCTCTGCGGGGTCTCCGCATGATCACTATGGCAAAGTGGGTACAATGGTGCTCCTGGAGCTGTTTCTGGAGGTAGGAGAGGGCAAGGCTAGCACTCTCCTTCCTATGTTCTAAGGTCTATTGCTATCTGGGTCCGAACCCTTTGCATGGGCTTCCTGGGGGGTTTATATAGGCCTACCCCCAGGGGTACAATTGTAATCCGGTTGGGCGCGGGTCCCAGCCGTCTGTCTCTCAGGCCGTCGTCTTCTCCGCCGACTACTGGGGCCCGCCGACTGGCGGGCCCCGCGGACAGGCCTGATACTGTAGCGGTACTCCTGATGACGCTGGCTTGGTCATGAGGTCATGGCAACAGTGCCGCTGTCTCGCATGCGTTTACTGTCGCCATTCCCCATCTTGTCTGATTAATGGCATGCGGGGCCTGTGGGAGGGGTCGGCCGACTCTAGGGGGCCGACTCCCACGGGTCCGTCTCCAGGGCGCTTGTGCCGTCTTCGGTCTACTCGCTGATAGGCGGTCCCGTCGTCCTTGGGTCGTTCAGGCAGGCGTCGTGGGCACAGTGCCCCGCCCACTAGGGCTGAGGTCAGGGCCGACATGGCAACAGTGTCGCGCCATGATGGAGATCTCCAGCGACGTGGCGCACTGTAGCCATGCTGGTCCTTCGTAGGCAGGGGGTGGTTGGAGTCGCGGGCCGCCTACCCTTAGCCGACTTCTCTGGAAGTCACCAGCTGAGAGTCGGCTTATCTGGGAGTCGTCCCTGGGACTTGGCATTTCTCGGAGTCGTCCCTGGGACTCGGCATATCTGGCAGTCGTCCCTAGGACTCGTCATATCTTGGAGTCGTCCCTAGGACTCGACATATCTCAGAGTCGTCCCTGGGACTCGGTATATCTCGGAGTCGTCCCTGGGACTTGGCATGAGCGGTGCTGCTTGTCCCAATGTCTTGAAAGGTTCTGGGGCTCGGGTTAGCCTACCCGTGGCCCATTACTCCGACAGCGAGGTAGTTGTTTATGACTTATCTTTGGTTTTGTGGGTCTTCGAGTGAGGCCTGGTGTTGTGGCGGCGCTCCTTCTCCTGAGGCGAGCCTGCCGCGAGCTCGTGAGGTCCTGTGCCTGCCGCGGGGCCTGCTAGCCTGTTGTAGAGTGCCTCGTGAGGAACCAGCTGCCAGACCGTGGCGAGGTGGGCGCACGGGGCGGCTGCACCCTTGTGCCCCCAGGGGGAGCGATCAGCACCAGCGCGTGCCCTGTACCCAGCCCCCGCTCGCGAGGCGCTTGAGGGCAGGGCAACAGTCACGAGCTCCAAAAAGAACACAAGAACTGAAGGCAAGAAAGCGACACGGAACGAGAAAACTCCCCCCAGTTTTATAAACACACGAAAAACAAACTGCTTCAAGAAGTCGAAGAGCAAGTACAAAAAGGAGGCAAAAGCAAATGGCCGTGTACGGCGTCAGCTAGTCTTCAAGTCTTCTCACCAGCGCGGAGCTAAGTGCTTCCACTGGCTGGGCATAGTCATTGAGGACGGTGTTGACGGTCTGCGGGGAGCATGGTGCTTCCACTACGACGTGGGCAGGATCCCCCGTGAGGCCCCAGGGTGGCACTCAGGAGACTCCGGGGCGTGTACAACCCCACTCATTATTACGTGAGAGTGGCACGAGCAGAGACCTTCACAGGCCGGAGCCTTGCTTCATATCGCCCGACGAGGACCCTACCATGCGCCACCCCTGACCATCGTTGGGGAGACCAGAAACCAGGACAAGACCAAGGGGCCAGGGGGACGCTGGCGGCGTCCTCAGTGACCGTAGGTCCCCCACCGGGAAGAAAGGCTCGCCAGCGCCTTCCCCGGTGGGGAGCCTACCTCCAGGCAGGGCCCTGCTCCGTGCAGCACGAGGAGGGCCCGCACTGCTCCCAACGTCCTTCGCGCTCCTGTGGGGGATCCGTCGTCCTAAGGGTCCTGGTGGCAGCCTCACCCTAGTTCACATGCGATCCATGGTCAGCGTAAGCATGCTCCTGTGGCGTTAGCTGTACCTAGAGGCTGTCACCGTTGGAGATGTTTGCGGGGCTTGGTGGCGGCTCAAAGGAGAGCTCGGCCTCGTGTATATCCAGCGCCCAGCCTGGCGTGGGGGATCGGCTAGGGCCCTCTCCCAGCACGTGCCTTGGATCCATCGTGACAGGGACATAGGCTTCCGGGCTGGCCGCACCAGAAGCGCCGCCCTGCTGCCTCACGTTCCCGCCTTCTTCAGTCGCCCTCTGGTCCTACCGGCCAGGGGCCGATACTCCAGCGCGGCCCATAGTGATGTCGCCTGGAGTAGCCCCGTGACGTGGTAGCATGTTCGGAGGGGTGCGGGCTGCTCCGCGGGGCTGGTCGGCGCCAAGAGGCTCTCCAGGGGCCCTGAGAGGGGCACGCGGTTGTGTCGGGGATGAGCGCGCCCCCACCGCCTGCGACGTGGCCAAGGTGTAGAACGGTGCAGCCACCCGACACGTCGCATCCAGCAGCTCGGCGACCCATTCCAGCAGGGCGTCGCGGCCACTTTCCACCAGTCTGCACTGTAAGAGCTCTCGGGCCACGATGACTGATGCCCGCATTTTTGCTTGTTCCCTGCGCGTGTGTGGAGCTGTTGCTCCAGCACAGTTCGTAGACCGCGCGGCAGCGCGGCTGCGGCGCGGTGCCAGTGGAGAAGGTTGCGCCGCGCGCCCCCCACGGCCGGTCGCCCCCGGGGGAGCGCGGGCTGTGAGCATAGCGGAGTGGAGGAATTCCTCGTCGGCGGGTGCTGTCGATGAGTCCTGGACAACTCAGTGCTCGGCGTGCACGCTCGGGGCGTCGGCCATGGCGTTGGTGGAGCGGCGGAGGACTGGTCGACGGAAGAGAATATCCGACGCACCCCTACCTGGCGTGCCAAATGTCAAATTAAGGGACCCGCAAACCCTTGAGAGGTTCAAACTGTGGGGTGCGTGCGGAGATCTCAACCTACCCATCCCGCCTACTCGCGATTCTCCTAAGCCTAGCGCGACAAACTCAAAGAGACAAAGAGACACAACAATTTATCCTGGTTCGGGCCACCTTGCAATGTAATACCCTACTCCAGCGTTTTTGGTGGATTGGCTTGGAGGGCTGAGGATGAACTAGTACAGTGGATGAACTGGCCTCAGGAGGTGAGGTGTTCCTGAGATTGCAGGAGCTGGTGTGGTGTGAGCTAGTTTGACTTGTTCTCCCTCTATGGTGGTGGCTAGTCCTATTTATAGTGGCCTTGGTCCTCTTCCCAAATGTTGGCAGGAAGGGATCCCACAATGTCTGGATTTGAAAGGGGACAAGTAGTACAGCATATCCTGACCAAAGTAGCCTTTGCCTGTGAAAAGCCTCTGGTCATGACGCTGCGGTGGGCTCATCGATGACCTCCGTCTCACCATCCTGGCGGTCTTGGTCGCGTTGCACCAGAATGGAAACCTTTGGCTGATTCATCGGGACTCCACGCCTGTGGCTTACCTCCCTTGCACCAAAGAGGAAACCTGCACTCTGCGCCCGCCTAGCCTTGGTTGTCATGACTCACGTCAGCTGAGCCTCATGAGGTAAACCTTGCATAGAGCTCTCCGCCCCCCAGGAGCCAGCCTGAGGAGGCCGATCTCCTCGGGGGTCTTGGCGTCGTCCACCTCGCGAGGCTTGTCACCTCGCGAGGGTCTTGAGTTGTTGATGCTGAAGCTGGGTTGTACCAGGCTGTCAATGGAGCCATGTGGTGGGGCCGCAGGTAGGCAGGGTTGGATACCCCCATATCTAGGATGCCGACACTTGTCATCATCGCCCTCCTCCCCACAAAATCTACCGTGCAGACCACCCTGCTCTCCCGGAGTTGGCGTCCCCTCAACCTCACCATTGACAGCTGCCTCTACGACAGGGATTGCAAACGCATTGCCGCAGTCTCCAAGATCCTTTCATCACTCCCTGGGCCAGCCAGACGCCTTGACATCCGCATGTTCAGTACCAACTGCAAGGTCCAAGCTAAGTTCGACGAGTGGTTCTTATCCCCCGCCCTAGATCAGCTCAAGGAGCTCCAGTTTGAAGCTGGACATTATCGCTCTCTGTCGCCGTCCGCGCTCCGCCTCATGCCAACGCTGCATTACGCCAACTTCAGCTCCTGCTATTTTCCCCAGATTAATGTCGCGCCCGCCCTTCTTCTCCCTCAACTCAAGAAGCTCGACCTCTTCGACGTTGGCATCTCGAAGAAGGCTATGGAGCACCTGCTCCGCAGCTGTACTGCGCTCGAGTACCTTCGTCTTCGGCAGATCCACGGGTTTGTTAGCCTCCACATCGCCTCGATGAATCTCCGATGGATTTATGTGTCTTGCTGGCCCCACAACAAGACATCAATTGGGAAGAGATCACTCCAGCTGTTCCACTTTATGGTCATTGAGAATGCGCCTTTCCTTGATAGGTCGCTTGTATCTGATGTAGAACGTCCAAAAAAAATTAGGGTTATTGACGCGCCGAAATTGAGAGTGTTGTTGTACTCGTCTGCCAAATTCTTCGAACTCTTTATTGGATCTGTAAACGTTCAGGTACAACACTCATCTTCTTCTCCCTCTTCTTGAAATTCACATTTTTAAATTTCTTCTTGATGTATTTATGGCTGTCATCCAGAAAATGATTCCCACAAGCTTGACCCAGTCTGTGCGCACAGTGGAGATCTTGGCAATAAAATCTATCGGCCCCAATCTGGATCAAGTTGTTGGATTCTTACATGCTTTCCATGCATGGAGAAGCTACTCATCGAGGTGAAACTTCTTTCCTAGTATTAGTAACCGGTAATCACAATGTAGCTCCATTTTTTTCATAATTTTCCCAAATTACGGTGACAAGTGTAGTGTTCAAAACTGCAACTACGCAATGCACAAAAAGAAATGTTTTTAGTATTTTTTTCTCACATGATCACTTGCTTCATTTTTTTCTTATACTACTAGTAGCCTAGGCTAGTCATAGTGGCAAGTAACTTAGACTAGTAACTCTATGGTTACCCTAAGAGCAAGTACAACCTCCGTCCTGGTTTACTCTTCCTATTTTGTAGTATCAAAATTTGACCATAGATTTAACTAACAAAATGTTAATGCATGTCACTAAAAATTATATCGTTGGATTCATATTTGAACCCAATTTCAAATGGTATAATTTTTGGTGACATGCATTGGCATTTTCTTAGGTAAATCTATGGTCAATTTTTTTACAATAAATACGAGGTAGTACAGAAGTGGGCTATAACGGCCCTCCACTATGTAGGCCAAAACACGTGCCAAATTAACTTGTGATGCATTTGGCATCAATGCCCCTCCATTGCTCACCTGGTGCCCCAATATGGACCACCTACTTTGCTCTGGTGCCAAATTAATTCACCCAATGAAAAAACACTTGCGTGGGAGAGGGAGAGGACTGAGGCAATAAAAAACACTTGTTTGGGAGAGTGAGAGGCTGGTGTAGTTGGTTTGATTGATTTGTTCATACATGTGGGTCTATGTGCACATCAGTGCCAACTCTCTCACATCGCTAGAGCAGTGCCAAAATCTTTTGATTTGACATCGATGTGTATTATGTGGCAATACTTTTGAGAAATATGGCATCGACCACATAGTGGAAGGCAACAAATGCCCAGGCTCTTCATGTGCTCCTAGATAAATGAGAGGTAAGAAAAAGAGAGAGAGGGTGAAAAAATGTCACTAGCCAGCCAACCCTATCGTATGAGCCGATGATATTGGTACCTCTTGATGACATGGCAATCTTATACAACCAGCTGCTCTAATATGTTATGTACTTTTGCAGATAAAAATGACCTGAAAGTGAAAAATGCGCTGCACTATGGCAATCTCATCGAATGCCTTGATCTCCATCTTACAGAAATTTATTTGATCGACTACCGAGGCAGCACATCTGAGATTAAATTGGCCAGGTTCTTTGTTCTGGAGGTAAGTGTGCTCAAGGTAACGAGGTTTGGCGTTCTCTGGCGCAATAATGAATGGCCTGCTAACCACCGCAAGCGTCTAAGCCTAAATGACAAAGTCTCCGCAGAAGCTGAATTTGTTTTTGAAACATCAAGTCGCTAGAGACTAAAAATTTATTTGCCCATTAGTGACTTGTCAGGGCAGTGGATTTTAGTTTGTACGATAATGCTGCATCCACCTAAAGTAACCAAAGTTCTTACGTAAACTTTGTAATAATTTCCTCTTCGTAGGTGCAACATTACTCCTAACATTTGTAATATCAGTTTGAAACTTGTAATACAGTCATGTCCTATTCCTGCGTTTTAAAATCCTGCGAATCAAAGAGGTCCTGAGTTGGTGATGATTGTGTGCCTGCCATCTTTCAGCAATAGCCATCGGATTTAGATCTGACGCATACAAAGCAAACTTCTACAGTTTTGCAAAAAGATGCCCGCACTTGTTCCCTATTTACAAACAACTCCTTGTCTATCACAATCAGACTTATCTCCTCCGCACCACATCTAGAAGGCCGTGAAACAACCTGGCGTGATGGCCGCTATCGGTGCCGTCCACCCCCAATTTTGGTGTTCCGTGCAATGCATGGGCATCTTACTCGTATAAGAAAATATTAGAATACTCGTGGCAACACATGGGAAATTATGTTGAACACGGCTAGTTGTAAGCAGGCTAGCTCTATAGCCATGATGATAGTGACTGCACACGGTGAGGATGACTTTGGTATGCTGAACACGGCGCCTACACTCAGGTGTCATCTCCAGCGCAGGGTCTTGTCACTTCACTATGATGAGTAATTTGACCAATGGGTAGTACATTACTAGTACTAACATGGTAGTACTACTACTAGTCTAGCACCACCGTCTGGATTTATTAGTACTACCACGTCCGTCTGGATTTAGTATTTGACTAGCAATATCGAGTAATGCATGTCACAAAAAATATACTACTCCCTCTGTAAATAAATACATGGAGTATTGTTTTATTCGATTTTCAACGTAGTTCCCGATGCATTGGTCAACTTCTTTCATTTAAGTTGGTTGCATAGGTTCACGTGCTTGGCATTGGTTCTTCCTGGGGTCACCAAAGTGCTCTCTCTCCTCCTTAATTACAGTGATATGTCATTTTTTGCCTATGTGGCATGCTTAGCACCTGTCCACCATGGAGAAATGCGAAGGGCCTTAGCACAACATTTTTGGTTACATGCATTAACATTTTATTAGTTAAATCAAAGGTCAAAACTTGCCGCAAAATGCAAAGGGGACCAATAAACTAGTCAACATCAAAGTTCTCTCGTTTTGCCCCAAGTTGGTCTCGGTGAGATGACTATACTGCATCGGCACGGAGGGAGGGTCGATGAATAGATGCCCAACACACATGTGAATGCAACGCAATGTGCACTTCTCATATAAAGGCTCCCCGCTAGTCCAATCTACGAAATCCTACGCACCCTAACCAAGGGCAAGAGTGATCACTCCAATCGCAAGATCAGTTGACTAGAAGCTAGACCCATGGAGGCGATGAGCGCGAGCATCAGCCGGCTGTGCCAGATGGTACACGAAGCTGGCTTGGTCCTGACACCGAGGAATGTCTCCAGGTCATGCTTGAGACCGCAAGGGCGAGAGGCCTCTTGGACAACCGCTTCGTCTCCTTGTTCGACGAAGTCCTCGTCGGCTTCCTCGACAAGTTCACCATCATCAAGAAGCTCATGGACGACCTTGACATACGCCACCAGCCCACGCACCCAGGCTCTACGACGCCTGCCACCCTCAACGGCCTCTATGGTGACAACCTCTTTGATGCACTAGTGGCCCTGCTACTGCCCGCATGGCGCAGCAAGACACCATCGACATAATCACCCATTTCTATGTGCAAATCGTCCACAAGGACTACTACGTGCAAGAGGATGACGATAGGACGTTGGCCTTCTTGGACCGCATGGCAACCTTGGACGACATTCACTACTAGGGAAAAGCCTAGCAGTGGTGTTGGTTTTTGGCCTATCAGTAGTGCGGGTAAGCGTGCTACTGATACGAGGCTACAACTAAAGCTTAGCAGTAGTGCCTACTGGCACTCGCTACAACTATATCTACTTAGTAGTAGCGCTTTCCAAATCAATCACTACTGCTAATTACTAGTAGCGCTTTCGAGAAAAACCGCTACTATTATTATTCCGTATTCTATTTCTTTTGAATTTTAGGTCGTATTCATACACCTTTATACAATTTTTCATACAGTAGCAATTTAGAGATTGTTTTTACATCATAATGAGTTATTAAATCACTAGGTGAAAGAACCTTGGATTAGTTTCAAGTGCATGGATCCAAAGTAACTAATGGTCACTTTGGATCCATCCATTTGAAACTAATCCATGGTTCTTTCAGCCAATGACATAATAACTTATCATCATCATCATCATCATCATCATCATCATCATCATCATCATCATCATCATCATCATCATAATATCATTAACAACTTATCATCATAATATATCATTGTCATATAACTCCTCATAACCATCATTTTCGTCCATGAGACATCATATAACAACTTTCACTAGTTATAATAACAACTCCTCCTCCTCATCATCATAGTACTCATAATCACTACTCCTACTCCGCATCACCATCAAATCTAAGACATTGTAGTCATATATAATCAACACTAACTAATTGTTCTTAATACTTAGGACCTAATTCTCTCTCCTAGCTAAAGTACCATAAAACAGATAAACCGGTCCTTCACCATAATGGAGAATGGACATAAACCTATCTCCAACTTGTGGCTTGCGCACATTCATTTTGTCTCCAATTATTTGCGTGTGTGCATTCATCACTTTGCTCCATTCTTTGATTTTGAGCCTTCCATCATTTGAAGAAATCGAGTATGCATTATGGTAAGCCTTCGAAGGAGTTGGTCGTAAGCTAACCATATGCACATCACCTTCGGTAAATAGCATGTTAGGCACAACCTGCTTCGGGAGCCTTTGTTCAAAAACATAATAGTAACATATATAGTTAGCAATGTAGTTTACTTAAGAATAATGTATGCAATGAAGTTACCATCATTAAAAAAATCTTACCAAGTTTTTGGCAATGAAGTTACCTTCAAACAATTTATGGACTAGTGGCACGTATCTAGTATAATTTGGGCTGGTAGAGTGACTGGTTTTGAAGGCCTCAACATCTTCTATGAATGATACAAGATAACCTTTCTCCTCACAATTAAGCTTGGAGTCATAGCTGTAGTATGTGATGTCTACTACCTTCCGAGTATTTCTTGAAGATAAGAAATAAGCTGACAATTATAAATAAATAAGTTTAGTACGGACAAACACCAAATATTTTTAAATTAACAACATAAATTACTGAACTTAACAAATTAGTTTGACAAACTCACATCTAAGATGTCGATATTATCATTATCATCATAATCTTCAGGATGAATATCAAATCTTATTCGCATTCCCTCCTCAAATCCATATGCCTTGCAGAGAGATTCCCAATTAGAGCAACTGAAATGGGAGCGATCGACCGCATTGTACAACTTAACCAGAAACTCATAGCCATGTTTAGTTCTTAAGTGAGCCCTCCTCATCTCCACATTCTCAAAGTCATCTAAACCAAAACCAAGCTTATCCAATACATATGGTCTAGCATGGCACGGGATGTACTAATCGAATTGAAAAAAATCCATAAATTACACGTTGAACAAAAGAAGCACAAGTGATGATGTTAATTACGATGAAATGCTTGTCGTTGCGTACCGTACAAACATCGAAGTTCTCTTCCAGCTTCACGGCGAAAAACCTATCATTTTGTAGGTGATGAAACCTATCGCACACACCCCGGTCATCGTCGCAATACCCGCACTCCGGGATCCCATCGTCATCAGACATCTCATGTGTTAAAAATTCAAAGATTATAACTCGACAGCAAAACCCAAAAAATCTGGCATGACCTTTGCTAAAAGAGGACATATCGAGCGCCTGAAATTTGCCGGAAGGGAAATTAATCAACACTCCGGCAAAACATAGGCCACCTATAGATGGTTATTGCATTTCAATGGTTGGAAATATGAAGAAAAACATTTGAAAATATCTTATATATAATCCTAACACTAAATAAACTAGTTTTATTACCTACTTACTAAATAAACTAGTTGTATTAACTACTTACTAAATAAACTAGTTCTATTAAGCACTTACTATAAATAAACTAGTTCTATTAAGCACTTACTATATAAACCAGTTCTATTAAGCACTTAATATAAATAAAATAGTTATATTAATCACTTACTAAGTAAACTATTTCTATTAAACACTTGCTAAAGATTCTACTAGCCTAGTTCTACCCTAAATTTTCTTAGTTCTATTTTATTCAAAACACCTAAAATAGTCAAAAAAATTATTCTATTAAAAAACCTATAGTCTACGATGTCTACATTCTAAAATCTACATTTAAATTACCTACGA
>NC_041383.1:435587355-435602298 GCF_002162155.2 Triticum dicoccoides
GCTGGTGGAGGAGGGAGGAGGGGGCGGCCGGAGGCGAAGGGAGGAGGGCGCGGTGGGAAGAGGGCGCGATGGGAGGAGGAGGGACGGAAAGAGGGAGTACCTTGGTGGCGGACGGACGATGGTAGTGGCGGCGACGGAGGACGACGGGTATCGGCGCGGGTGAGAGTGACTGAGAGGGAGAGTGAGTGAGAGAGAGGGTCGGCCGTATGGGGGGATAAGGTAGGGTTAGTAGTAGCGCGGGTCAGATAAGTGCTACCGATAAGGAGAACAATAGTAGCGCTTGGCGAGGATACACGCTACTGCTAAGTTGGGTTAGCCGTGTGTTCCCTGTTCAGACGTAGCAGAAGCGCTTTTTGCCAGTACGCGTTGCTGCTAAAGTTATAGGAGTAGCGCGGTTTGTTTATAAGTGTTGCTACTAAGTAGTAGTAGTGCATGATTTTGTCTAGCGCTACTGCTAAGATGTTGTGTATAAGGTTTTCCCTAGTAGTGATTGTTTAGAAGCACGCTGAGCTCGCCGCCAACACCGCTGCTCCTCACACATCGATTGGTGACCCGACGCACTAGGGCGTGAGGATGTCGTTGATGGATTCGTATGTATCTTTATCTTTCCATAAAATCCATGTAGTAGTATATATTACTACTAGTAATTATCTTACCTTTCGCATCAACTTCATAATTTTCTTACGTACTCCATGCATGAACCATGCCAGAACCAAACTTCTCATTACTCTAGGGAAAGTCGTTATTTCTATCTATCGGTCGCGCCATGGAGCAGAACCAAATTTTACAAGTTACAAGTTCAAAAGGAAAAGCCTGCCGTGTTCGCGTCGCACCCCCACAGGGTTGGTCTGGCACACCGCTCAAGGGGGAATGCGTGTTGTGTTGCATTTCACTTACAAGTGGGACCGCATTTGAGAAACCCGACTATCGGCAAACTCCCACCCCACCTGCTAGACTTGAATGCTAGTTATGGCCCATGCCACCCCACTATATCGAGGTGCTGGTTACGTAGAGCGGAGACACATTATCTCTCCAGGAGTATGGTAGACCACTAGTACTACTCACATTGTTGCGAAATTTCCTGGAGCCCGTGCTCAGCCCTCCTCTCTCTCTCTCTCTCTCTCTCTCTTCTCAGCCAGCCAGCACATGCACGGAGCCCATCGTCTGTTTGCTCACATGCGATCCCACATGTCAGTGAAAACACAAGATGACCCACTGAACCTGCACATCTTTCACCTCAACGTGCTGGTGATGTAAAACAAATCAGATAAAGATCTTCGGTGCTGCTTTTGGAGTTACTCAAGAGTAAGATTCTATTTACAGTTTAACCCAAGATGCACATCACGTGGCTTCAACTAGCACTCCATTTTCTTGCATGACACAACCTGGATGCTGGATGTCCCATGTTTCGGCAAAAGGAGGAAGAACTCAACCAAATCTTCTCCACATTTAGACCAGAGGAGTAGGAAACACGGCAAGCCCTGTGCCTAAATCATACTACGTACACGCCCACCTCACGCAGTCACGCTATCACCATTCTCGGCCTCCGTGCGACACCTAGATCTAGTTGATCTAGCTAGAACTAACTATTGTGCTAGCATACTCCAATATTAGGTTGGCTCTATGTGATGTGGCAACTTCATATAACCGTATGTTGGCTATACTACTACAATACTCACACTCCAAGAAGTGACTCGAAAACCATTCATAAATTGAGTTTATGACATGCATTTGCAAATGTACCATTCGTTACATACAACAAGTCATCAACACACAATGACAACGAGGGTACATGTTGGATTATAGTTTCCAACAAAACATTCTAGTAAATACTAAAGTTTTCATCACACAACAAATAACAATCAATGAAATGAACTTCAGCTCAACCAATCCTCGGTGTTGGAAACGCTTACTTTGAACCATAGGTAAGCCTCTGGGAAGGGCTAGCTATTATCAATATCGAGACCAATGCAGGACTAATCATACAGGCTGAAGCGGCCTATATCAAGACCAGGGTAGGGAACCACCGCAATGTCTGAGGTATAGATACAGTTGCTTCTCATAAATGATAGTAACGTTGTGTCAACAGCAGCTGGATCGCCTTTCACCATCATTGGATAGTTTTCTCCAAGGAAGAGCGAGTTTTCTCCAAGACTATCAATACTAAACCAGGGAGAAGGTGTTGGCGCTAGCACACTAGCATCCATTCCAAATATCCTGCAACGGGTGTTGGAATAGGTCCGATGAGTGTGACCGTGGGAGACAACACCTGCTTCCTTAGTAGTAACATCAGCAGTGCACTATATACAGACAAGAAGAGGTGATCCATCGAAATAAGTTGCCAGGCGCCACTGAGTATATAGGCCCTGCTCGTCCTCATGCTCGTGATCATCACCGTCGTCATCTCCCCCTTGGTTATAAATTTTTTCAAGTATAGGTGGTGGAATGTTCACAGGACCTTAGAAACACAAGAAGGTTAATTAGTAAAGGGAAACTTGCTAAACCGCATGCATGTGGATGAAACAATTATAATTACAGTGAAAGACAAATGTACCGAAACCATAAGGATTCCATGCAAAAATAGTGCCACAAGTGGTGGCAGCAAACACAAGACCCTCGTATTCAATTGCATCACAGTACTCATCCGTGTACAGAAAGTGGTTTTTGAGCAATATCCATCGAGGCGTGGAAGTAACGACGGCAAGAAGCTTGTCGAAGATAGCAACAACTTCATAGTTCGTGTAATGCCAAGAGCGGTTGGGAACTTGAGAAATTGTTATCTTCCATAGACAATAGTCACCATGATCGTATTTGAACGTACGTAGATCTTCTGTGTGCTCAACCTTAGGTCACTCTGAGATTTTTGGAAGTGGAATCCGGAGTGTACATATTCACAAGTTCCCACTCGCAGTTGTACCCAATGTAAACAACGCAATCTCCATTTGCGCCTGCCTAGGCCTTACCCTTAAGTGATGGCATCTTAACATCACACGTATCATTATCAAGCGGCATCAACTTGCACAAGGCGAGGCTTCTGTCGTCCGCACGCCAGCGAGTAGGCTCATGGCGAAGAAGATAGGGGAGATCAAACCGCTCTCGGACCCTTGGGTTCTTTGTAATGATGTTATTAGTTGAGTCGAGAATGGTCTTGAACGAACCTGCCATGCTAGCCGAGGTGATGACGTCGCACTGATCAATGAGTTCCTCCACCACGTCATCTTTTAGATCGGGGAAAGAATAACAGGGTCGCTTCCGGCCTGTTTCCTCCATGGAGAAGATGATCGAACAATGGCAGAAGGAAGGGTGAAGGCAAATGGAGGAGGGAGGAATAGCGTGCGACAGTTGTTTCAAATCGGGAGGTAAAAGCGAAGAGGCGGTGGACGGGTGCCACGATACAGGAAGAGGCACCCATGCCTACATAGACGTCCGTTCGGAAATTGTACAAAAGGACTCGCCGTCGTCTCACTGACATGTTGGAACGGGACCACATATTAACAAAACCTGGTGTGTCATTTCTCCTGCAAAATGCGATCTGGCCGTGTTGGCCCGAGATGCCGCATTATTTCTCGACTTTATTTTTTTAATGGCGTGCCGTTCAGTTTTGAAGCACGACTAACTGGTACTGTATGCAGAGAAAATATAAACTATTCTACCACTACTCCACCTCTAGTACTAGTATAAGAAAGATATATAGGCTTGAGCTTCAGCGCTTGCTTGCTAAGGGCTGCCCACTTGCTTCTCACACTATCACCCTCTCTCCAGATATAAAAAAGACAATCTCTCTCTCCCTCCTCACTGGTGGTCACAGATCCGTCGGGGAAGAGAAGTACGTGCAGCGTTGTCGCACTCATTGTTGGTGAGTGAGGTCACGCACTGACGACAAGGCCGTCCTCTCAGACCTAGCGCCCGCACAGGATGGCCTCCGTCCCCAAGCTCCCTGCCATAGTGTGTGCGGAGGACGACGACCATGAGCGAAGCCACTTCCCGCCGACCCTCAAGTATGCTACATCTTTTCGAACCATACCCTTGTTCTATTGCCCCATGTGCCACGTCGCTGCATGTGGATCTTTTTCCACTCCACCCTCTTCCCAATTTGCTATCCTCTGCTTTGCTGGTCATGCAGAAGAAAACCGTAATTTGCACTATTAAAGGAAACCCTACTTCATGCAGACTAATCCATGTCTGGATTGAATAAGGGAAGGAAGGGAGAAAGTACTGTCGAAGAGACTAGGCATCGAATCCGCATCTAGGTTTAAAAGGGGAAAATCAGGAGCTAAGGAACGAGTCTCGTGTCTCTTGGTTGAAAAAGGGTGAAAAAGGGTAGAAAGGCATGACAACGCAATAGAGAATGACCAGGTCGATCGGTTTGTTGTCCTCACATAGGAAAAAGGTGGCTAAAGAGAACAAAAATGGGATGTAGTCCACATATGTTGCCTGGATATTTGTTGCTCTGGAACAAAAACAGGACGTAATCCACATACTGGTGCGCCCACTGTCCGAATGGGCCTCCCATGCTCTTATTGCTACTTTTTTGCTGTTAGTATATCGCCAACGGTAAAGTCAAGCAATGGTACTGCTAAAGTGATGCCACATTTAGCTAGTGTCACACTCAGTCTAATGCCACCGATAAATTTAAGCAATGCCATTTAATGTCACTAGATTATTCCAGGGTTAGCTGTTGATTTTGGATATATTAAAGATTTTTCAGCTATGGCATTCTAATGTTGTTTCATAGCCAGTATACCAAGGATGAAACTTGTTACTACCTTCAGATTTTTACACTGTTAATGCTTATAGATTACATACCTCACTTTCATGAGATAAGTCAACTTTTTTTGTACAGTGTCACCAAAATGCAAGGTGCTGATGTCATTTTATTTTGGTTAAACTGCACAAAGAATTACGAAGAGAATAGGAAAGGTCAAGAGTGGGCACCTCCTCCTCCGGATGTTCTCTTGATCCGATCGATCAAGTTTTTATGTTTGATCGATTATCAAGATTGGGATAGCAATTTTTCAAGTCCCCTCGAGTTCGAAATGATATTTACCTTGAAGGTACATGGTTTGCATTTTTTCAATATCTATGCAAACAAGGATGCTCGATTTTAGTGGAACTGCACAAAAAGTCCAAATGGTTCAACAGTAGGAGCATGTTTTCTTCCAAACCTTTATATCCAATTGGTGGTACTGTGAGCTGTTCATTACGAAGGTACATGGTTTGCTACTATCTTGCTACTCTTTTTGTACAATCATTAGATAGTAGTTTGCATGTGAATTTATTGGCAGGGTGGACCTACGTTGGAGGTGCAAGACATGATTCAATGAATGGATGCTCAATTTCGCTTGTATGGATTTCACCTCTTCCATCACTGCGAACATGGATATCCTTGGTCTGATGAAGAATAGGCGCTATAATTCTGCTCTGTACCAGCAAATCAATTCAGTACGAAATTGTCCAGGGCAAACCATGACAGTATCAAATTATCTAGTGCAAAACATGATAGATGCTAAGCGGAAGAGGTGTGTTTAAACCGAAAATAAAAGGTGGGTATATGTTTACTAGCTGGTTGATATTTGTGCATACAGATGTCTACCCGTTGCTATTTGGCAAACAAACAAAGTGACCGCAATTTTGGTGGAACTACACAAAAGAATAGTATAGTCATTGCATGCAGTGCCATTTGAAAATAGACACAGAAAGATTGGATAGTCACTTCATGGACTGCACAAAAGTAGTATTGTACTATTTATTGGCTTCACTAGGTGCTTCATTTCTTTGGTCTGATTATACAATGGGCATCATTTTGCCTAAGTTAAAGTTTGTATTCTAAAAATACTCTTGTCGTGTGATCGAGAGAAGACCAAATCATACTGTAGTGGATGCTTCTCCGTCACATGTGGTTCATTCTCATGGTTCCAGCTACTGGTGAAACCACTTACATTTGCAAGAGGAGTGGTAGACTTCACAAACAAAATTGTCTTTCACTCTATACTGAATGTTGTCCCAGAGAAGCATGCATGTTAGTAGGAAGAACAGATGTTTTTTCTAGATCTCTGCTTTTGGAGCTACATATTTGTATGTGATCTGTGAATCATTGAGATGCATTAATATGTTACTAGTTGGTTGTGAATTTGGGATATTAATGTGAACATATTACAATGCCAGGCCTGTGAGTCTCGTGTGAACATTTCGAACAGATCGGCTCTTACTACTTCGACAGCATGATCCTGATTTCTGTGTTCTCATTGTTTACAAGTTACTAGCAGTTCCTTATTTCTGTTTGGTCAATGTTTACAAGTCACTTATCGATCACTAGCTAGCCTATTAATATGCTCCTGACAGTTTAGTTACGATGCAAGATCCAAAGGTGGCAGTTTTTTGAATAAAAATGCATACCCCTGAAGAAACTGACAAGCTGTTCTGAAGAAAATGCCATGTGAATCTGAAGAAACTGCCAGCAAAAACATTCGCAAATGCCTTATCTCACAGCGAACGTTCATCAGCTAATGCGACTCTACACATACACTATCCGACCTACTCGACCCTACACGAATAAATAGCAGATCACGCACGTACTACCTCCTTTCCGGTTTGCAGGGCTCAATTCAAAAATCTCACCAACCAAGGTAGATGATGAGTGGTGGAATAATTTTTGACAAGGAGGGAGTACCTCATCTGGATGATTCGAATGCACTCGTTTGACCATCATGTCGATGTGCGACCCAACACGGACGGGATGCACCACTCACGAGACGACACATCAGTTTTCCCAGTTTTCCACGGTAAGCTGGCGCGTTGAGCCATGCCTGCTTATGCATTGAATTCCGATGACCGTCGCATTTCCCACGACACGCTGCTTCACCTACCTTCCGCCTATAATTACAGGTTCCCGGCATTCTTCGGTAGCACTGTCACCCAACTCGCCCTATCGGCTCCACTCACAACCCCCACTGGCCCGATGTCACTCGCCACTTGCCCTCGCTCTCGCCACGTCTATCATGCCCTCGATAGTCTGCAATAGGCGAGGCCAGAGGTGCTCACCACCAGATCTAGTGTTCGTTTATTCACCAGAAGGAAGATGGAGGGAGGAGGCATTCTATCGGTCTTTAGATGGCAATGCGGAGTACGAGGACTTGTTGGAGCACGACCGCCTGGCGGAGGAGCAGCGTATCGTTGATTTGCACTGCCAGCAGGGCATGGAGCAGCAGCGCACCGCCGCTTTAATTCACGAGAAGAGCGCCCACGACTGGGCCGACTATGTGGAGGTCGGCGCCCGGCAAATAGCCCTAGAGGCTGTCAGGCATGCACGCGTGCGTGACACTGAATTTTACTACCAGCTCATCAAGTGGGTTTCCCACTTAGAAGCCGAAGCTTCGGTGGACCACGCCGGCATGGAAAGGGCCAACGCGCGCGAGCAACGCACCCCATCGCACCTCCGGCAAGTCCGAGGCGAGGAGGAGGATATCGGTGCTGGCATTTAGTGTGTACCACAGATGGAGGCCGACATCGTCTAGTTAGCTAGGAGTAAGTCAGTACTTGTACACTAGATTATTAGTGGGAGTAGATAGTTAACTTGGCTATGATGGTTGTCAACGTGGAAGTTGTGTACTCTATATCTGATCAAACCTATTACTTTGCTCTGAATGTTGAACTTTATGTGTCAACATATGGAATGGGCTGTTATTTTTTTAAACGGGCTTTATTTGTCTGCCACGGGTTTAGAGGCTGACTTCTGGGCCTACTAGGTTGACGCATACACAATTAGGAGATGATTGTACGTGGAGACGATGACAGGAGGGACTCACCAGGGTCAGAGCAGTATGCAAGCAAGTGCCTCCTTATTTCAAGCCAGAAAAATGGTTCCTCCTAATGGATTTCTGACATCTGGGTCCCACGCCATTGTCAACGTAGTCAATAAATGAAAGAATTGCACAAGAAGCGGCTGACACGAGGGACCCAGTAGCTTGTCCAATTTTTTTTGATGGAAGTAGCTTGCCCAGTTATCTTTGTTTTTGAGACGGAAGCAGGGTGTCAATTGGGCTGTGCGGGGCACTCTGGCCTGTCTAGCCAACCTTTTCTTTTATGTTTACCACAAGACCAACCCAGTAGTTTTTTCTTTCTGAAAATGGCTAGCCCAGTTTTTTTGTTCTTTTGCAGAATACCCAACCGATGCCTACTTGCTTTCTCAGTCCCGCTCTACTACAAATCTTTCAAGACGAGAAAATGGGCTATCAGTAATGAGAAATGGGTTGTACATTTTTTAAAACACATCAAACCAACAATTAGTTTAAAATTTCTTTTTTTCATTTCGAGATTTTAAATTACATTGATTTTTATGTCTGGACAATTATTTGTATTTTATATTAATATGAATTTATTTTTCAAATTAGTTTGAATGTGACTTGAAATTTCGGGATTAAAAACAGTTTGGACCGCACCAAAATATGCAAAATTCCGTATAATGTTCTCACCGTGGCCACAATATGGGTTGTAATGCTAACAAAAAGAATATGGGCTCCAAAAAAATACTTAAGAATTAGCAAATGGGCTGTAAATTATTAGAAATAATGGCAGATGGGTTGTATGCTGTTTTCCACATATTTGAGGCTGACTTGTGCGCCTACTATAGGTTGACGCGTACGCTTTCCTAAAAAAAGGTTGACGCACACGCAACGCCGTGCCAACTTAGTCAAAAAGCGAGAGCAGTGACTGTTGGATGTCCATCCAGCCACCGTCGTGCTTCTTCTATCTCTGCTCTTCCTGCTCCAGCCGCTCAAACAAGCGCCGACGAGACTGCCTGCTCCCTTCTCCCGCGGCCGGTTGTGCTGCCGTGCATGTGTAACACCCCAGATGTAACATGTCCCATTTTGGCAAGATATCAACTTGACCTTCATCCATTTCTTGTGGGTTTTATCATGTTTGGCCTCATCTTGTTTGGTTATGTGTTTTATTCTTTTCATTGTCATGCTCACCTTACCATATTGCATTTGTGCCTCTTGTCATTTTGCATTCATCCTCATCATGTGCATGTTGTGATCTCATACCTATTATGTTGTGGCATGCTCAATGCATAAATCTTGCATCTTCACCATTTCCCCTTCCTTTCCTTTCTTTCTTTCTTTTTGCAAGTGCACCTTTTACCTTCTCCTTAAATGTTCATATTCTCCCTATAAATATTGCTCCATGCCCTAAACCTCTCTACCAAATATCTCCTTATTTGAAGTTGTTTTGGTCAGGTTAAAAAATGACACAAGTTTGAATTATATTCGAACTTGTCTTATTTTTCTACCTCTAAAAATGCCCAATGCAATTTATTCAAATAGTGGATAATTCCAGGAGCCTGAGAATATTTTCTTTATACTCTAATTCCTCTCCTTTTACCCTGTGCTTTTCTGTTTCTATTTCTGTTTGCACAAATAGAAAAAGAAGAGTATCAGCCCAGCCAGCGCAACAGCCCCCCTGGGCCTCCTGCAGCCCAGCCAAGGCCTTTCCTGCCCGCCAGCCCAGCCAGCGCAGCCAGCCAGCTCGCTCGCGCCCTCGTCGTTTCTCACCCAGCCGCGACGCTACCCGGTAGCCCGTATGCCCACGTGTCACCCGCGACCCCACTAGCCAGCCTCTGGCTACAGCGCACCCGCCCCTCACCTTTTCATCAAGCTCACGCCGGGCGCGCACATGGCCACGGCCGCATCGACGTCGTGCTCCACCCGTCGCCCTAGCCTCCCTTTTAACCTCTCTCCTTGTCCTCACACCCCCTAGGGTTTCCCTCTTCCTCTCATCGCCGCCGCCAGGTGAGTAGAACCACCAGATCCACTGCAACCACTCCGTCCCGAGCGCACCTGAGAGCACACCTCGTCGCCGGCGTGCTCTCCGGCCACCCCCACCCCCGTAGATCGTGTCCTTCTTCTTCCTCGTCATCGTCTCCTTCCACAACATCGACTACGGTGCCCCGGACGACGAGTTCCTCGACGTCCTCTGCTTCCACCTTCCGCTCGGTCAGGACCACGCCAAGGTTCAGAGCTCCACTTCGTCGCCGCCAGCTCGTCTCCGTCGACTACATCGTGTCCTTGGGTGAGCTTGGTAACGCACCTCCCTCTCCCATCCGTCCCATGGCATGTAGGCATCCGTAGTTCTCAGCCGATCCATGTCTTCCCCGCGCTCGCAGTGCTCCGGTGATCTCTGAATTTATTTGTGCAGTGCTGTTCAACCATAGCGTGCTTGCGTGTCCCCGCTCTGAATCCCCCTGTCGTGCTCCCGCAGCTCGCTCGCGCCGCTCGTTCGCGCTCCCGCGCGCACCCGGCCTTTCCTTGTGTCACCGTAGCTGCTGCTGCCACTAGCCGCGGACGCCATGGCCCCGAGTCGAGTAACTGCCCGAGCTTGAGCGCCCCTCCATCCCCTCGTAGTTGCATGCATCCTTACCCCTTTCCGCACGCCCACCCGAGTCCCTGTGCCCCGCTGGTTGCCGCCGTTGCCCTCACCGGCGCCGTCGTCTTCTCTGTTTATGACAGATGAACTCGATCTGGGGTGTCTCTAAAAGGGGCCGAACCCCTTTTCCTATCATTAGTACCTACCTAGCCCAGTGGTTGCCGATGCAGAACCACACCGGGGAGACCCGGGTTCAATACCCCGCGGGTGCATTATCCTTCCCCCCTTTTTCCGTTTCTTTGCGCTGTGTGTATGACAGGGTGGCCCCACCTGCCAACCTCCCTTATCCCCTGTTTGTTTTTTTATTATTTTTTTATTGTTGTTCCCAGCGAATATTCCATTTCTGGCATATGGAATCTATCCATTTAGTGAAAGTCCATTTCTGGACGTTTCCAAATATGGAAAATGCCATTTCTGTCATATTCCATTTAGGGCAGGTTTTAACTTAATGCACTTGTGAATATTTTTCTACATCAACCCTAACATATTATATATGTTTTTGGGGTAGAAAAATCCCACCAATCTAGTGGTGGCATTAGTTTCTGCATTTGAGCAAGTTCATGAACATGTCATTTTACATCATGATGTTGTCTTGTCATTTTTGTGTGGTTTATTTCAAGCATGCTATGAGGTTGTTTTGCACAAGGATAACTTCACTTTCATGCCTACTTCATGCTAGTACTTGTTCCATGCCATGACATGCCTGGTAGTGAGTTAATCAAGCTTGTAAAGATGCCATGTTGAATCTGTTTTTGCCATGTCCTGAAACTTCACTAAGTCTGGAACTGTTAATAAAACTTGCTATGTTTGCATGGGTGCCATCATATCGTCTGGTCATTTTTGGCTTATGGTCAGTAAGGGACTTTTGATCTATGCTTTGAGTAGATTCATGCCATGTCTTGTTTTGCTATTATAAGTTCCTGTAGCATGTGGATAACTTGCTCTAAACATTGCTTCGTGATGCTGTTTATGCCATGTCCAACCTGATATTTTTTGCACTTTCACCATGCTTGTTTGAACCTGTTATGATGTGATTTAGCCGTAGCTCAGTGTTCCTCTTTTGTTAAGCATCTCCTGTAGATCACTGCCATATGTTTTGTTTTTATGATGGGGTGCTGTAGCATAGTTTCTTGTTGCATGCTAAGTAGCATCGTGCTGTTAATCGCAGCTTTGTGCCATTCTTGTCTTGCTTGCCATATGCAAACCGTGAATCCGTTCCCGGCGATCTTTATATTGATTTCAACCGAAATCATCTCATCTTTCCAGTGGCATACTTGGTTCGCCAAGTTTATGCCTTGTTCATCCTTTTCCTCCTGGAGCACGCATATGCATTGCATATCACATCTCGCATGTCATGACATCTATTGCATCATGTTGTTTGTGCATTGCACCATGATTTATTGTGGTTCCTTGCTTGTGTTCTTGCTTTGGGTAGAGCCAGGAGACAAGTACGTGCACGAGGAACCTGTTGAGAACGCTTACGAGGATCAAGCCTTCGACAACTCTGAGAACCTTGCAGGCAAGATGACCATACCTTCGATATCACTTCTATCTTTGCTTGCTAGTACTCGCTCTATCGCTATGTTAGTTCTACCTGCCTTTGTTTATAATGCCTCCCTATTGCCATGTCAAACCACTAACCAACATGTCCTAGCAACCGTTGTTTGGCTATGTCACCGCTTTTGCTCAGCCCCTCTTATAGCGTTGTTATTTGCAGGTGAAGATGAAGTTTGTTCCTGGTCGGAACATGGATATTTTGGGATATCACAATATCTCCTGTTTAAATTAATGCACCTTATATACTTGGTAAAGGGTGGAAGGCTCGGCCTTACGCCTGGTGATTTGTTCCACTCTTGCCGCCCTAGTTTCTGTCATACCGGTGTTATGTTCCTTGATTTTGCGTTCCTTACACGGTTGGGTGATTTATGGGACCCCCTTGACAGTTCGCTTTGAATAAAACTCCTCCAGCAAGGCCCAAACTTGGTTTTACCATTTGCCACCTAAGCCCTTTTCCCTTGGGTTTTTGCGAGCCCAAGGGTCATCTTTATTTAACCCCCTGGGCCAGTGCTCCTCCGAGTGTTGGTCCAAACTAGAGCACCGTGCGGGACCATTCCTTGGCAACTTGGATTACGTTGGTACCTGTACGCTTAGCTTATCCGGTGTGCCTTGAGAACGAGATATGTGCAGCTCCTATCGGGATTTGTCGGCACAGTGGGTGGTCTTGCTGGTCTTGTTTTACCATTGTTGAAATGTCTTGCGAACCGGGATTCCGAGACTGATCAGGTCTTCTCGGGAGAAGGTTTATCCTTCGTTGACCGTGAGAGCTTATGATGGGCTAAGTTGGGACACCCCTGCAGGGTATATAATCTTTCGAAAGCCGTGCCCGTGGTTATGAGGCAGATGGGAATTTGTTAATGTCCGGTTGTAGATAACTTGACACTTGACTTCATTAAAATGCATCAACAGCGTGTGTAGCCGTGATGGTCTCTTCTCGGCGGAGTCCGGGAAGTGAACACGGTTTGAGTTATGCTTGACGTAAGTAGTTTCAGGATCACTTCTTGATCGCTTCTAGCTTCTCGACCGATGCGTTGCTTCTCTTCTCGCTCTCATTTGCGTATGTTAGCCACCATATATGCTTAGTGCTTGCCGCAGCTCCATCATATTAACCCCTTTACCTACCTATGAGCTTAAATAGTCTTGATCTCACGGGTGTGAGATTGCTGAGTCCTCGTGACTCACAGATTCTACCAAAACAGATGCAGGTGCTGAGGATACCAGCGCAGATGGTGCAACTGAGCTGAAGTGGGAATTTGATGAGGCCCTTGGTCGTTACTATGTATCGTTTCCAGATGATCAGTAGTGGAGCCCAGTCGGGGCGATCGGGGATCTTGCATTTAGGGTTGTCTTCTTTTCATTTGAACTTGACCGTAGCCGGTCTATGAGTGTATTTTGAATGATGTATGATCTTGAATTATGTATTATGTGAAGTGGCGATTGTAAGCCAACTCTCTTTATCCCATTCTTGTTCATTACATGGGATTGTGTGAAGATGACCCTTCTTGCGACAAAACCACCATGCGGTTATGCCTCTAAGTCGTGCTTCGACACGTGGGAGATATAGCCGCATCGTGGGTGTTACAAGTTGGTAATCAGAGCCATCCCCGACTTAGGAGCCCCCTGCTTGATTGTTTGCTAGCGATGTTGAGTCTAGAACAAAAATGTTTTGAGTCTTAGGATTATATATATCGGAGAGTAGGATTCATTTTACTCCTCAGTCCCTTCGTCGCTCTGGTGAGGTCTCCTGACGTAGATGTTTTGACTTTCCTCTTCTCAAATTTCACTAATTTTTTTTAGGATCACACAGGTATCTTGGAATCGTTCCGATGGTTTTGTGACGAGAACATTGTTCTTGGTGTCTCCTGACATTTAGGGGTTGTGGCAGTGTCCCGGGGAGTTGAGCTCCGAGGTGTTGTCGTCACAATTTTATCGTTGCAGTTCTGGAATACCTGAGCTTTGCCGACATCGAAAATCTCTTTTGTACAGTTGTTGGTGAGATAACCCCGATAACCCAGTACTGGGGCGAGCTCGGGAGTATTGCCATAACTCGTATAATGGATGCTTTTCGAAGGTTCAGGTACATGATTTCCGAAGGTTTCTTGGTTATGTGTTGACGGATGGGTACAGCTGGATGTAGGGATTGTTAGTTTGGGTTAGATATATTGCTTCCCCTGTATCCCCAACACATGATTGCATAACCAGAAAGTTTCGGGAGTTTATAGGTGGGATTCAAGTAGCTCTCGCATTTCTTCCCGCAGATATTTGGTTTGTGATTGGGTAATCCTTACCACTTATTTGTTCCAGTTGTACCTTGTTTATTTCATTCATCAATGTCTGTAACGCCCCGGATTCGTTGCGCCAGGTGTCTGCCAGTTATTCTCCATCGTTGCCATGTCATGTGCTTGCGTGTTGCATTTTATCATGTCATCATGTGCATTTCATTTTGCATACATGTTCGTCTCATGCATCCGAGTTCCCCGTTGTCCGTTTTGCAATCCGGCGCTCCTATGCCAGCCAGCGTTCCCCTTTTGCCTCTCGTTGTGAGCGGGTGTTAAACATTCTCGGAATGGCCCGAGGTTTGCCAAGCGGCCTTGGTATACCACCGGTAGACCGCATGTCAAGTTTCGTGCCATTTGGAGGTCGTTTGGTATTCCAACGGTTAACTGGGTAACCGTAAAGCCTCCTTCTCTTTGCAGCGCAACACCCCTCCAAAGCGGCCCAAAACCCATCTAACTCCCCTCCATGCTCTCGGTCGTTTGATCACGATTGCGTGGCCGAAAACCGCACCCCATTTGGAGTCTCCTAGCTCCCTCTACCAATAAATGTGTGCACTCCCCCGAAATTCACGGGCAAACCCTAGACGAAATCCCTCCTCCGCCGCTGGACACGTCCGGATCGGACCGGACGCGTCCGCCCCGCCGCCCGCGCCGAATCAGGCGCTGCCACATGGCGCCGCCGCGCCGC
>NC_041383.1:435602527-435606995 GCF_002162155.2 Triticum dicoccoides
GCCGCCGCCTCAGCGCTCCGCGCGCCCGGGTCCGGCCGGTGCCGCCCGATGCGGCCGTCCTCCTCCCTCCTCCGGCCATCCCCGCCCTCTCCCTACTCCGGCAGCCTCGCTCCGGCCGGCGAACCTCGACTTCCGCACCGACCCGGACCAGATCCGATCGGGACAAGCAAAGGGTTGACTTCTCCCCCCCCCCATTTTCCCACTAAGTCCTTAATCTGTGGTAAAATTGTTGCATCTTCATCGCATCACATCTTCGCACCCGTGGCTCCGTTTTGGGCGTGTAGCACACCAGTTTGTTCGCCTCGAAGAGTACATCATTTCATTCCATTGTATCATATTCATTTGAGGTCATCTTGATGCCCGAAATGCTATTGGAAGAGTGCTTCATAATGTTAGTTTCAGATTCTTATCAGAACGAGCTCTTTTGTCATTTTTGCCATGGTTGATGTGTGCATCCTATGAACTTGATCCCTAAATGTGTTTTGAACTAGGCTATGTCTTCTTTACAGAGGTGCTTACCATGTATTTTTGTGTTTAATATGGTGACTAGCACAAGCATGCAAACTAGGCATTGTGATGTTGCTGGTTTTAGTCCCTGTTCTGCTGTTATTTTGATGCCATGTAAACTTGATGCTACAGAGAGATCCATGCATATTTTGAGATACTTCAGTAAGGGTGTTTTGAACATGTGGTTATTGTATATCCATTCATGCCCTTTGTTGCAATTATGGAGTAGTCTAGCATGTCATTTTCGTGCTCTACTTTTGCTTCAAAATGTTTCCTGGCAGATTGTTTACATGTTATTCAATTTGGCCAAGCTTGTTGTAGTTGATCCTTGCCTGCTATGAACTTGTTCTTGACTTGGTTTGTTTCACAAACATGTCTTCTTGATGATGCTATGCTTATCTTCTCATGCAATGACTTGTGATGAGTGAATCGAGCTTGTTAAGTAGTGTACATGATGTTGCTGTTTTGCTAGGCTGAATCTGTTATTTCGCGATGCTATATAAACATGTTGCTACTAATCATTCTATGCATAATCTGGAGATGTTCTTTAAAAATGTTTTGTTCTATATGTCATGCTATATCCATCCATGCCCCTGGTTGCATTTATAGCTTGCTGTAGCTTGTTCATATCTTGCTCCAAAGTTGCTTCATAATGTTGTTGTCAGCCTGTTAACATTAAGTTCAGTTGTTGCCATGTGTTTTCCTAGTGTTTCATGCACCCTATGACCTTTCTCTTGCCATGCTTAGCTTCACAAACATGCCTTCTTACTGTTGGTTGCCTTCTCATGCCATGTATTGCTCTGTGGTGAGTGGTACAAGCTCATCTACATGCCTTCATAATTATGTTCCTGCCATATATGAATCTGTATTATAACTTGCTATGTTTACATGGGTGCCATCATATATTCTGATCCTTTTTGGCTTATGGTCAGTAAGGGTCTTTTGATCTATGCAATTAGTAGTTTCGTGCCATGCCTTTGTTTGCCATGATAAGTTCCTGTAACATGTTGTTTGATAGCTCTAATCATTGCATCGTGATGTTATTTTCTGCAAAGTCTGAAATTGTTATTACTTGCAATCTTACCATGTGTGTTTGAGCATGTTCTAGTGAGTCCTGGAGATATCTCAGTGTTCATGTTTTGTTATGCTTTACCTGTACATCATGCCCATATCTTTTGTTTTCATGTTGAGATGCTGTAGCATGTTGTTTTGATGCTTGCAATATGCCTAGTTACTGTTTTGGACAGATTGTTGCTATAACTTGTATAGCATGTGTGTGGTTGAACCGTTGCTCCGTTTTGAGTGTGCTCTATATGAAACTTGCTTGATTTTGCATGTAGTTTCATATTATCATGTTGCATCCTTGTTTTGAGGTGTTTGCTTGATGTTTGTATGCATTCTGCATCAATGCCATGTTTAACTTGTTTTGCTCATATCTTCTAGACCGTAGCTCCGAACTAAATGAACTTTATATGTAACTTGACTAGAATCTCATGTAGATCATCCTTGTGCATCTTAACTTGATGTTTAACTACTTGAACATAAGGTTTGTTCAGATCTGGACCAATTTCGAAATATGCATATGAGGACTTACCGGAATTGTTATATGTTGTTCCCGGCCTCATTTAAACTTGCTTTGATGTGTTGTTCTTGTTTGCATCATCTCTTGCCATGATTAGCTTCGTGTAGCTTTGTCATGCATCATGCTTGTTGTGCATCATGCCTTGTTCATGTGCGGTGTGTTTACCATGTTGTGTGCTTCTTTTCGATAGTTCCTGTTTCGTTGCGATCGTGAGGATTCGTTCGTCTACGCTTGGTTCAGCTTCATCCGTTCATCTTCTTCATGGACTCGTTCTTCTTCCTTGCGGGATTTCAGGCAAGATGACCGCTACCCTGGATCTCACTACTATCATTGCTATGCTAGTTGTTGCGTTCTATCGCTATGCCGCGTTACCTATCTTTTGCTCATCAAGCCTCCCATATTGCCATGAACCTCTAACCTTTGACACCTTTCCTATGCAAACCGTTGTTTGGCTATGTTACCGCTTTGCTCAGCCCCTCTTATAGCGTGGCTAGTTGCAGGTGAAGTTGAAGATTGCTCCATGGTGGACAGGATTTTGTTGGGATATCACAATATCTCTTATATTATTAATGCATCTATATACTTGGTAAAGGGTGGAAGACTCCGCCTTTTTCCTGGTGTTTTGTTCCACTCTTGCCACCCTAGTTTCCGTCATACCGGTGTTATGTTCCCGGATTTTGCGTTCCTTACGCGCTCGGGTGATTTATGGGACCCACTTGACAGTTCGCTTTGAATAAAACTCCTCTAGCAAGGCCCAACCCTGGTTTTACCATTTGCCTCACCACCACCTATCCCTTTCCCTTGGGTCGGCCAACTCGAGGGTCATCTTTATTTTAGCCCCCCCCCCCGGACCAGTGCTTGTCTAAGTGTTGGTCCGAACTGAGCAGCCTGCGAGGCCACCTCGGGGCAACTCGAGGGCTGGTTTTACTCGTAGCTTGACTTATCCGGTGTTGCCCTGAGAACGAGATATGTGCAGCTCCTATCGGGATTGTCGGCGCATCGGGCGGCTTTGCTGGTCTTGTTTTACCATTGTCGAAATGTCTTGTAAACCGGGATTCCGAGTCTGACCGGGTCTTCCTGGGAGAAGGTCTATTCCTTCGTTGATCGCGAGAGCTTGTCATGGGCTAAATTGGGACACCCCTGCAGGGTATAATCTTTCGAAAGCCGTGCCTGCGGTTATAGGCAGATGGGAATTTGTTAATGTCCAGTTGTAGATAACTTGACACCAGATCCGAATTAAAACGCATCCACTGTGGGTGTAGCCGTGATGGTCTCTTTTCGGCGGAGTCCGGGAAGTGAACACGGTTTCTGGGTTATGTTTGACGTAAGTAGGAGTTCAGCATCACTACTTGATCATTACTAGTTTCACGACCGTTCCGCTTGCTCTCTTCTCGCTCTTATTTGCGTATGTTAGCCACCATATATGCTTAGTCGCTGCTGCAACCTCACCACTTTACCCCTTCCTTTCCCTTTAAGCTTTGCTAGTCTTGATACCCATGGTAATGGGATTGCTGAGTCCTCGTGGCTCACAGATTACTACAACAACAGTTGCAGGTACAGGTTTTGCGATGATCATGACGCGAGAGCGATGTTTGCTTGTCCTAGAGTTCTTCTTCTGCTTCTTCTTCTATCAGGGGATAGGTTCCAGGTCGGCAGCCTGGGCTAGCAGGGTGGATGTCGTGTGAGTTTCTGTTTGTGTTTCATCCGTAGTCGGATGATGCTCTGATGTATTGTGATGTTGTATTCATGTGGCATTGTATGCCTTATGTATATATCCCCATCTATTATGTAATGTTGATGTAATGATATCCACCTTGCAAAAGCATTTCAATATGCGGGTCTATCCTTGGTGGGACCTTCGGGTTCCTTTTGGATAGGGTCGCATATTGGGCGTGACAAGTTGGTATCAGAGCCTCGACCGACCCTAGGAGCCCCCTTGATTGATCGGTAGTTTGGCCGTTGTTGAGTCTAGAAGAAAACTATTTTCGGAGTCTAGTTGTATCGGAGAGTAGGAATTCTTTTTACTCCTCAGCCCCTTCGTCGATCTGGTAAGGAATCTTGACGTAGGTGTTTTGAATTACTTCTCTTCCCCTTCAAATTTTCTTTAGGATCACGCAGTTGGTTTTTCGATCCTTGTTCCTCAGTTCTTTGCATCCGGTGCATTCCTCGTCAAGTCGACTAGAGCCTCTTCATCTCTGAGTTTAATCCTCAGTTGTTTTCTTTCCCACCCGCCCCCCCCCTTCTTCTTCTCAAAGCTGGAGTTCGTAATCGAGTATCCATCCTACTCCTGTGAAGCCTTTGCTTTCTTTCCTCAATGATTTCAACCGGTGTTTTCTCTTCAAGATATTCGTCGGTTTCCCCTTCCGAGTTGCCTTTGTT
>NC_041383.1:435607405-435610012 GCF_002162155.2 Triticum dicoccoides
GCCTGAGTCTCTTTCGAGCATCAATTTCATTCGTGCGGAACCTCTTCAGTCTTTCGTAAATCATTTCATCCGGTGAATTCTCGTTTTGTTCGACATTCTTCATCTCTTTTCCGGTGGACTCAATTCAAGTTTTCGGTTGATCATATTCTTTTCCGTAACTCAAGTGTTTTCCCTGCTCGTTCGCCTCTCGCCAGTTTATCCTTCCGGAGTATTCAAGACATCTCAGGAGATTCGTCTATGTTTGAATTAATTCGAGGTTATCACCTCATTCAAATATTTCAATTGTTCCGATGCATTATCTATCTATTCAATAATCCTTTCCAACGGTGTTCTATTTCAGTGGGCCCTAACCCACAGGTCTTTTTCCAGGATCTTACCTGACTCTTCTATTTTCTCGGAGTTATTCTCAATTCTTTTCAAGTGGGACGTAAGAATGTATTTCATCAGTCAGATGCCATCTCCAAGATCGTTTTCAAATTCTTTCATTGTTGGCTCAACCACTTTGCTTTTCATTCTACCGGAGTTTCTCAGTAATTTTGGTGTTGTTTCTCGTCTCCAGTCGAAGACCGAAGAAGAGTTTTCCTCTAAATCTTGTTCATTCTTTCGAAGTTTCGTGGTTCTAACTTCATGTTATCCTTGCGAATTATTCCATTTGTCAGATATTCTTTTCATCCATCCGGAGTATGTCAGAACTTGATTTCTGTTTCGTTTCACCGGAGGCCATCATTCTAGTTATCGTTCTCTATTTATCCCGGTGCTTTGTTCAAGTGTTCTTTAATCAGTTCGTGATCTGTTCGTTCTTTTGCATCTAAATCCCCTCGAGCATATTTGTTCTTCTAATTCTTTCCCGTGATTCATTCTTTTTCACCAGTCATTTCCGAATTCTAACGGTGGTTCCTTCAGATTCCTTTTTCTTTGATTATCATTTTAATCCATTCGATCTTTCCAGTCCTACCGGTGGTTCATGAAGACCTTCTCAAGTTTGCGACATGTCACTTCTCAATCCTTTTCAAGAAGAATAAGAAGTATGCAAAATCCATTGCTTGTCATCAATTTAATTTGATGAAGAAGGAGCATACAATAAATCTTATTCTTATTTCATCCAAGTGAGTAATCCCTTCCTTCGGAGTTTGTTCTTGATGAATAAATTATAGTTCCAAGTGTTTTCATCTTTTCTTTTCCGGAGTTCAATTTCCTCAGCCATCTTGTCGGAACCTCCATCTAAATCATCGCAAGGCACATCTTATTCTTTTCATCTTTCACTCTATCTCATCATCCTTTTTGTCACTTGAGTTCTTCATGGTGGTTCTTCATGATTTAATTCATTCTTCAAGAGTTCATCAAGATTCTTGTTGGCGGAGATCAAGTATCTTTTCTTCTCGCATTTCGAAGTGCAATTAAGTCTCCGTATTCTTTTGAATTGGAGTTTTGCATTTCTTCGTTCTTCTTAGATATTCAAACTCCGTTCAATCCTTCCTTCTAAGTTCTTTTCATTCAGTTCTCTTTAAATTCTTTTCGGAGATTTTGTGTCATGTCTTCATCAAGTATCATTCCATCCTCTCTAGTTCTTGTTCTTTTCCTTCCATTTTCAACCGGAGTGCTGCCTAAAAATCCTTACAGTCTTATTCGTTTCTTATCTCATTCCAACCGGAGTGGTTTCATAGTCTATCTGATTCGTGAGCTTTCGATTCTCGTCATTCTCGTTGTTCCTCTCTTCTTCTCGAGTGCTCTCGATTCTTTGCTTCTTCTCGAGTTCTTGTTTCACCTCATCCCTTTTCTCTTCCGTCTCAGTCCTAAGATCTCGGGACGAGATCTCTTGTTAGTGGAGGAGTGTTGTAATGCCCCGGATTTGTTGCGTCAGGTGTCTGCCAGTTATTCGCCGTCGTTGCCATGTCATGTGCTTGCGTGTTGCATTTTATCATGTCATCATGTGCATTTCATTTTGCATACGTGTTCGTCTCATGCATCCGAGCATTTTCCCCGTTGTCCGTTTTGCAATCCGGCGCTGCTATGCCTGCCGGCGTTCCCCTTTTGCCTCTCGTTGTGAGTGGGTGTTAAACATTCTCGGAATGGCCCGAGGTTTGCCAAGCGGCCTTGGTATACCACCGGTAGACCGCCTGTCAAGTTTCGTGCCATTTGGAGGTCGTTTGGTACTCTAATGGTTAACCGGGTAACCGTAAAGCCTCCTTCTCTTTGCAGCCCTACACCCCTCCAAAGTGGCCCAAAGCGCATCTAACTCCCCTCCATGCTCTCGGTCGTTCGATCACGATCGCGTGGCCGAAAACCGCACCCCATTTGGAGTCTCCTAGCTCCCTCTACCTATAAATATGTGCACTCCCCCGAAATTCACGGGCAAACCCTAGACGAAATCCCTGCTCCGCCGCCGGACACGTCCGGATCGGACCGGACGCGTCCGCCCCACCGCCTGCGCCGAATCAGGCGCTGCCACGTGGCGCCGCCGCGCAGCCCCCGCCGCCGGCCCGCGAAGCCCGCCGCGGGCCCTCCCGCGCCCCGCCGCCCGAGTCCGTCCGCCGCCGCCGCTCCGGCGCCGCGCCCCGCCGCCCCGTCGCCGGCCTCCGCCTCGCCGTCGCGGATCTCCGCCGCCGC
>NC_041383.1:435610308-435613202 GCF_002162155.2 Triticum dicoccoides
GCGCCCGGTTCCGGCCGGCGCCGCCCGATCCGGCCGTCCTCCTCCCTCCTCCGGCCATCCCCGTCCTCTCCCGACTCCGGCAGCCTCGCTCCGGCCGGCGAACCTCGACTTCCACGCCGACCCGGACCAGATCCGATCGGTACAAGCCAAGGGTTGACTTCTCCCCCCCGTTTTTCCACCAAGTCCTTAATCTATGGTGAAATTGTTGCATCTTCATCGCATCACATCTTCGCACCCGTGGATCCGCTTTGGGCGTGTAGCATACCAGTTTGTTCGTCTCGAAGAGTACATCATTTCATTCCATTGCATCATATTCATTTGAGGTCATCTTGATGCCCGAAATGCTTTTGTAAGAGTGCCTCATAATGTTAGTTTCAGATTCTTATCAGCACGAGCTCTTTTGTCATTTTTGCCATGGTTGATGTGTGCATCCTATGAACTTGATCCCTAAATGTGTTTTGAACTAGGTTATGTATTCTTTACAGAGGTGATTACCATATATTTTTGTGTTTAATGTGGTTACTAGCACAAGCATGCAAACTAGGCATCGTGATGTTGCTGGTTTTAGTCCCTGTTCTGCTGTTATTTTGATGCCATGTAAACTTGATGCTACAGAGAGATCCATGCATATTTTGAGATACTTCAGTAAGGGTGTTTTGAACATGTGGTTATTGTCTATCAATTCATGCCCTTTGTTGCAATTATGGAGTAGTCTAGCATGTCATTTTCGTGCTCTACGTTTCCTTCAAAATGTTTCCTGGCAGATTGTTTGCATGTTATTCAATTTGGCCAAGCTTGTTGTAGTTGATCCTTGCATGCTATGAACTTGTTCTTGACGTGGTTTGTTTCAAAAACATGTCTTCTTGATTATGCTATGCTTATCTTCTCATGCAGTGACTTGTGGTGAGTGAATTGAGCTTGTTAAGTAGTATATATGATGTTACTGTTTTGCTAGGCTGAATCTGTTATTTCGTGATGCTATATAAACATGCTGCTACTAATCATTCTATGCATAATCTGGAGATGTTCTTTGAACATGTTTTGTTCTACATGTCATGCTATATCCATCCATGCCCCTGGTTGCATTTATAGCTTGTTGTAGCTTGTTCATATCTTGCTCCAAAGTTGCTTCATAATGTTGCTGTCAGCCTGTTAACATTAAGTTCAGTTGTTGCCATGTGTTTTCCTAGTGTTTCATGCACCCTATGACCTTTCTCTTGCCATGCTTAGCTTCACAAACATGCCTTCTTACTGTTGGTTGCCTTTTCATGCCATGTATTGCTCTGTGGTGAGTGGTACAAGCTCATCTACATGCCTTCATAATTATGTTCCTGCCATGTATGAATCTGTATTATAACTTGCTATGTTTACATGGGTGCCATCATATTTTCTGATCCTTTTTGGCTTATGGTCAGTAAGGGTCTTTTGATCTATGCAATTAGTAGTTTCATGCCATTCCTTTGTTTGCCATGATAAGTTCCTGTAACATGTTGTTTGATAGCTCTAATCATTGCATCGTGATGTTATTTTCGGCAAAGTCTGAAATTGTTATTACTTGCAATCTTACCATGTGTGTTTGAGCATGTTCTAGTGATTTCTGGAGATATCTCAGTGTTCATGTTTTGTTATGCTTTACCTGTACATCATGCCCATGTCTTTTGTTTTCATGTTGAGATGTTGTAGCATGTTGTTTTGATGCTTGCAATATGCCTAGTTGCTGTTTTGGACAGATTGTTGCTATAACTTGTATAGCATGTGTGTGTTGAACCGTTGCTCCGTTTTGAGTGTGCTCTATATGAAACTTGATTGATTTTGCATGTAGTTTCATATTATCATGTTGCATCCTTGTTTTGAGGTGTTTGCTTGATGTTTGTATGCATTCTGCATCAATGCCATGTTTAAAATGTTTTGATCATATCTTCTAGACTGTAGCTCCAAACTAAATGAACTTTATATGTAACTTGACTAGAATCTCGTGTAGATCATCCTTGTGCATCTTAACTCGATGTTTAACTACTTGAACATAAGGTTTGTTCAGATCTGGACCAATTTCGAAATATGCATATGAGGACTTACCGGAATTGTTATATGTTGTTCCCGGCCTCATTTAAACTTGCTTTGATGTGTTGTTCTTGTTTGCATCATCTCTTGCCATGATTAGCTTCATGTAGCTTTGTCATGCATCATTCTTGTTGTGCATCATGCCTTGTTCATGTGCGGTGTGTTTACCATGTTGTGTGCTTCTTTTCGATAGTTCCTGTATCGTTGCGATCGTGAGGATTCGTTCGTCTACGCTTGGTTCGGCTTCATCCGTTCATCTTCTTCATGGACTCGTTCTTCTTCCTTGCGGGATTTCAGGCAAGATGACCGTTACCCTGGATCTCACTACTATCATTGCTATGCTAGTTGTTGCGTTCTATCGCTATGCCGCGTTACCTTTCTTTTGCTCATCAAGCCTCCCATGTTGCCATGAACCTCTAACCTTTGACACCTTTCCTATGCAAACCGTTGTTTGGCTATGTTACCGCTTTCCTCGGCCCCTCTTATAGCGTGGCTAGTTGCAGGTGAAGTTGAAGATTGCTCCATGGTGGACATGATTTTGTTGGGATATCACAATATCTCTTATATTATTAATGCATCTATATACTTGGTAAAGGGTGGAAGATTCCGTCTTTTGCCTGGTGTTTTGTTCCACTCTTGCCGCCCTAGTTTCCGTCATACCGGTGTTATGTTCCCGGATTTTGCGTTCCTTACGCGCTCGGGTGATTTATGGGACCCCCTTGACAGTTCGCTTTGAATAAAACTCCTCTAGCAAGGCCCAACCCTGGTTTTACCATTTGCCTCACCACCACCTATCCCTTTCCCTTGGGTCGGCCAACCCGAGGGTCATCTTT
>NC_041383.1:435613488-435637470 GCF_002162155.2 Triticum dicoccoides
CCCCGGGCCAGTGCTTGTCTAAGTGTTGGTCCGAACTGAGCAGCTTGCGGGGCCACCTCGGGGCAACTCGAGGGCTGGTTTTACTCGTAGCTTGACTTATCCGGTGTTGCCCTGAGAACGAGATATGTGCAGCTCCTATCGGGATTGTCAGCGCATCAGGCGGCTTTGCTGGTCTTGTTTTACCATTGTCGAAATGTCTTGTAAACCGGGATTCCGAGTCTGATCGGGTCTTCCTGGGAGAAGGTCTATTCCTTCGTTGATCGCGAGAGCTTGTCATGGGCTAAGTTGGGACACCCCTGCAGGGTATAATCTTTCGAAAGCCGTGCCTGCGGTTATAGGCAGATGGGAATTTGTTAATGTTCGTTTGTAGATAACTTGACACCAGATCCGAATTAAAATGCATCCACTGTGTGTGTAGCCGTGATGGTCTCTTTTCGGCGGAGTCCGGGAAGTGAACACGGTTTTTGGGTTATGTTTGACGTAAGTAGGAGTTCAGGATCACTTCTTGATCATTACTAGTTTCACGACCGTTCCGCTTGCTCTCTTCTCGCTCTTATTTGCGTATGTTAGCCACCATATATGCTTAGTCGCTGCTGCAACCTCACCACTTTACCCCTTCCTTTCCCTTTAAGCTTTGCTAGTCTTGATACCCATGGTAATGGGATTGCTGAGTCCTCGTGGCTCACAGATTACTACAACAACAGTTGCAGGTACAGGTTTTGCGATGATCATGACGCGAGAGCGATGTTTGCTTGTCCTGGAGTTCTTCTTCTGCTTCTTCTTCGATCAGGGGATAGGTTCCAGGTTGGCAACCTGGGCTAGCAGGGTGGACGTCGTGTGAGTTTCTGTTTGTGTTTCATCCGTAGTCGGATGATGCTCTGATGTATTGTGATGTTGTATTCATGTGGCATTGTATGCCTTATGTATGTATCCCCATCTATTATTTAATGTTGATGTAATGATATCCACCTTGCAAAAGTGTTTTAATATGCGGGTCTATCCTTGGTGGGACCTTTGAGTTCCTTTTGGATAGGGTCGCATATTGGGCGTGACAATCTCTTATCAAGTGGCTTCTCACCTTTAATGGACGTGTGATGTTTGCTTTGGAATTCATTCGTTCATCTTTGTTCGAATGTTTATTGTGAAGACTATATGTTGCAATTTCTATCCGTTGATTCAACTTGTCTATCTGTCTATCAAGATGCTAACGGATGTCACCCTCTTCAGAATGGCTCCGCCAACGCGTCAGAATCCGGAACGCAATGATGGGAGTCAGGCGAACCCTCCACCTCCACCTCCGCCTCCGGAGGCATGGCAAGCTTTGATGGCAGCCTCTAATGCCCATGCCCAGATGATGATCCAGCTCATGCAAGAGCGCAACCAAGGCCAAGGCAACCAAGGGAATCAAGGTCAAGGGCAGTTTAATCATCAGCCTCAGTTTCCTACCCTCAACCAATTCCTTGCAAATCAGCCGAAGTCTTTCAGCTACTGTGTCGAGGCCACAGACGCCGATGATTGGCTCGTGGATATCAACAAGCATTTTGAATGCAGCAATGTCAGGCCTGAGGACTACGTCAAGTTCGCTTCTTTTCAGCTCAAGGATCAAGCAGCTGATTGGTTCCAGCAATACAAGGATTCCAGAGGTGGTCGAGTGATTACTTGGACTGATTTCTGTCGGGACTTTAAAGCTCACCACATTCCTACCAGTGTTGTTGAGAGCAAGCGAGAGGAGTTCCGCAATCTCAAGCAAGGCAACATGTCAGTGTACGAATACAACAAGCAGTTTCAGAAACTTGCTCGCTTCGCTAAGCAAGATGTTCCTGATGAAAACAGTATGATCTATCAATTCAGAGGTGGCCTTAGAGAGGATCTGCAGTTAGCTCTCGTTCTTGTTGAGCCTACTCAGTTTGATCAATTCTACAATATGGCACTCAAGCAAGAAGGTGCTCAGCTCAAGTGTGAGGCTTCTAAGAAGAGAATCAGGGATGCAATGTAGTCTTCTTCTTCCTCACAAGTGGCAGCTAAGCAGCAGAAGTTCTACCTTCCTCCTCCTCCGTTTCGTCAGCCTTACCAACAGAAGAACTCAGGTGCTCGTGGATCTTCCCACCCACCCAACCCAAGCTATCAGAACAAGTCTCAGCCTCAAGCTCCAAAGTCGAATGCTCCTTATCATCGTCCGCTCTCAGAAGTGACTAGCAACAAGTGCCAGCAGAAAGGTCACTACGCGAACAAATGCTTCAATCAAAGGCGCCTTCCTCCTCCTCCTCCTGTGAGATCTTCAAGCAATGCAGTGGTCAAGCATAATCCAAAGTCTGCAAAGGTGAACATGATGAATGCAGCTCAGGCAGAGGATTCTTCTGACGTGATAATGGGTAATCTTCCAGTCAATGATATTCCTGCAAAGGTCTTATTTGATACCGGTGCTTCGCATTGTTTCATGTCTAGATCATTTGTTGCAAAGCATGATTTCATTTCGGAAATGTTGGAAAAACCCATGGGAGTTGTTTCTCAGGGCTCTTCTATGAGGGCTACCACAATGATTCCGGATGTTTCTATCAAGATGGGCGACTACAAATTTCTTTCTAAACCATTTGTTCTTGGCGACTCTGATATTGATCTAATTCTCGGGATGGACTGGCTTTCTAAGCACAAGGCTCAGCTTGATTGTGCTGCCAGGCAAATTCAATTGACACACCCTTCTGAGGATGTTATCATCTATGCCGCTCGCGATGAAACCATTCGGTTGTTTTCTCTCAATGAGAAGGGCGAGCTGGATGCTATTTCTCAAATTCCAGTCGTTTGTGAGTATCAAGATGTCTTTCCAGAAGAGCTTCCGGGTATGCCTCCTCATCGGCCAGTCGAGTTCGTTATTGATCTTGAGCCTAGAACTGAACCTGTTTGCAAGCATCCATACAAGCTTGGACCCAAGGAGCTAAAGGAATTGAAGAAGCAGCTCAATGAACAAGAGCGTCTGGGTTTGATCAGACCGAGTTCATCCCCATGGGGTTGTGGAGTTCTTTTTGTCCAGAAGAAGGATGGCACGGACCGACTTTGCGTCGATTACCGTCCATTGAACAAGAAGACAATCAAGAACAAGTATCCACTTTGCAACATCAATGAGCTTTTCGAGCAACTCAAAGGTGCTAAAGTATTATCCAAGCTTGACCTTCGTATGGGTTATCATCAGATTCGCATTCGTGAATAAGATATTCCCAAGACAACATTCAGAACAAGCTATGGTTCTTATGAATATACTGTCATGTCTTTCGGCCTTGTCAATGCTCCTCCAACGTTCTCTCGCATGATGAACTTTATCTTCAACCCCTACACCAATGAATTCATTCTGGTGTATCTCGACGATATTTTGGTCTTCTCCAAGAATAAGCAGGATCATGCCAAACATTTGCGATTGGTGCTCGACAAGCTCAGAGAGCATCAATTCTATGCGAAGTTTTCCAAATGTGAGTTCTGGCTTGATGAAGTTCTTTATCTTGGTCACATCATCTCTGCCAAGGGCATTGCTGTTAATCCCGCGAAGGTGTCTGCAGTCGTGAATTGGGAACCTCCTCAGAATGTCAAGCAGCTCCGCAGTTTTCTCGGTCTTGCAAGCTATTGCCGAAGATTCGTTGAGAACTTCTCTAAGATTGCAAAGCCTCTTTCCAACCTCCTCCAGAAGCATGTCAAGTATGTCTGGACGCCTGAGTGCGATGTTGCTTTCAACACCCTCAAAGAGAAGCTAGTCACAGCTCCTGTCTTGACTCCTCCTGATGAATCCAAGCCATTCGAAGTATTCTGTGATGCTTCCCTTCAAGGTCTCGGTGCTGTGTTGATGCAAGAGAAAAAGTTGTGGCCTATACCTCTCGTCAGTTGAAGCCCAACGAAAAGAACTACCCCACTCAAGATCTTGAGTTGGCGGCAGTTGTCCATGCATTGATAACATGGAGACATCTCTTATTGGGAAGGCAAGTGGACATTTTCACCGATCACAAGAGTCTCAAGTATATCTTCACTCAACCCAACCTTAACCTCAGGCAAACTCGATGGGTCGAAATGATTCAAGAGTACAATCCGAGTATTGAATATACTCCTGGCAAGGCGAATGTGATTGCAGATGCTCTAAGCAGAAAGGCTTATTGCAACAGTCTAATTCTCAAGCCGTTTCAACCGGATCTTTGTGAAGCCTTCCGCAAGCTGAATCTTCAAGTTGTTCCTCAAGGCTTTCTTGCCAACCTCATAGTCTCTCCTACATTCGAAGATCAAATTCGTGAGGCACAACTCCTGGATACCATGGTGAAGAAGGTGAAACGTGGTATTGACAAGGGCATTCCCAAATACAAGTGCTATCGCTTGGAAGACAAAGATACTCTTTTCTTCGAGGATCGAATTGTGGTTCCAAAAGGTGATCTAAGAAAAGTCATCATGAATGAGGCACACAATTCCCTCCTATCCATTCATCCTGGAAGTACAAAGATGTACCATGACCTCAAGCAGTCGTATTGGTGGACTCGAATGAAGCGAGAGATTGCTCAATTCATGAATGAATGTGATGTCTGCAGAAGGGTGAAAGCAGAACACCAACGACCAGCTAGTCTCCCCCAACCTCTTGCTATTCCGGAATGGAAGTTTGATCATATCGATATGGACTTCGTGACTGGTTTTCCTAAGTCCAAGCGTGGAAATGATGCTATCTTCGTTGTCATTGACAAGCTTACCAAAGTGGCTCATTTTCTTCCTATCAAAGAATCTATCACAGCAGCTCAGCTGGCAGAGCTATACACCTCCAGAATTGTCTCCTTGCACGGCATTCCACAATTAATATCTTCAGATCATGGAAGCATCTTCACTTCTAAGTTCTAGGACTCCTTTCAGACGGCCATGGGCACCAACATTCATTTCAGCACAGCTTTCCATCCTCAAACAAGTGGCCAAGTCGAGCGAGTCAATCAAATCCTTGAAGATATGCTTAGGGCTTGTGTCATTTCCTTCGGTATGAAGTGGGTAGATTGTCTTCCATATGCCGAGTTCTCCTACAACAACAGCTTCCAAGCGAGTTCGGGCAAGGCCCTATTCGAAATTCTCTATGGCAGAAAGTGCCGTACTCCTCTCAATTGGTCTGAGACAGGTGAACGCCAACTTCTTGGCAACGACTTGATCACGGAAGCCGAAGAAATGTGCAAAGTCATTCGTGATAATCTCAAAGCCGCGCAATCGCGCCAAAAGAGTTACTATGATAGCAAGCACTGTGACTTGGCTTTTGAAATCGAAGACCATGTCTACCTCCGCGTCTCTCCAATGAAAGGCACTCCTCACTTCGGTATCAAAGGGAAGCTTGCCCCTAGATACATGGGTCCTTTCAAGATCATTGGCAAAAGAGGCGACCTCGCCTATCAACTTGAGCTTCCATCCAACTTTGCAAACGTGCACGATGTGTTTCACGTGTCACAACTTCGCAAGTGCTTCAAGACTCCTGAGCGCACTATCAACTTTGAAGAGATTGACCTCCAAGAAGATCTCTCTTATCATGAGCATCCCGTTGCTATTCTTGAAGAAACCGAGCACAAGACTCGCAACAAGTCAATCAAATTCCTGAAAGTGAAGTGGTCACACCATTCCGACCGAGAAGCCACCTAGGAGCGGGAGGATCACCTTCGTTCCGAATATCCGGAGTTCTTTCAGTCCTAGATCTCGGGACGAGATCCTCTTGTAGTGGAGGAGAGTTGTAACACCCCAGATGTAACATGTCCCATTTTGGCAAGATATCAACTTGACCTTCATCCATTTCTTGTGGGTTTTATCATGTTTTGGCCTCATCTTGTTTGGTTATGTGTTTTATTCTTTTCATTGTCATGCTCACCTTACCATATTGCATTTGTGCCTCTTGTCATTTTGCATTCATCCTCATCATGTGCATGTTGTGATCTCATACATATTATGTTGTGGCATGCTCAATGCATAAATCTTGCATCTTCACCATTTCCCCTTCCTTTCCTTTCTTTCTTTCTTTTTGCAAGTGCACCTTTTACCTTCTCCTTAAATGTTCATATTCTCCCTATAAATCTTGCTCCATGCCCTAAACCTCTCTGCCAAATATCTCCTTATTTGAAGTTGTTTTGGTCAGGTTCAAAAATAACACAAGTTTGAATTATATTCAAACTTGTCTTATTTTTCTACCTCTAAAAATGCCCAATGCAATTTATTCAAATAGTGGATAATTCCAGGAGCCTGAGAATATTTTCTTTATACTCTAATTCCTCTCCTTTTACCCTGTGCTTTTCTGTTTCTATTTCTGTTTGCACAAATAGAAAAAGAAGAGTATCAGCCCAGCCAGCGCAGCAGCCCCCCTGGGCCTCCCGCAGCCCAGCCAGCGCAGCCAGCCAGCTCGCTCGCGCCCTCGTCGTTTCTCACCCAGCCGCGACGCTACCCAGTAGCCTGTATGCCCACGTGTCACCCGCGACCCCACTAGCCAGCCTCTGGCTACAGTGCACCCGCCCCTCACCTCTTCGTCAAGCTCGCGCCGGGCGCGCACATGGCCACGGCCGCATCGACGCCGTGCTCCACCCGTCGCCCTAGCCTCCCTTTTAACCTCTCTCCTTGTCCTCACACCCCCTAGGGTTTCCCTCTTCCTCTCATCGCCGCCGCCAGGTGAGTAGAACCACCAGATCTACCGCAACCGCTCTGTCCCGAGCGCACCTGAGAGCGCACCTCGTCGCCGGCGTGCTCTCCGGCCATCCCCACCCCCGTAGATCGTGTCCTTCTTCTTCCTCGTTGTCGTCTCCTTCCACGACATCGACTACAGTGCCCCGGACGACGAGTTCCTCGACGTCCTCTGCCTCCACCTTCCACTCGATCAGGACCGCGCCAAGGTTCAGAGCTCCACTTCGTCGCCGCCAGCTCGTCTTGGTCGACTACATCGTGTCCTTGGGTGAGCTTGGTAACGCACCTCCCTCTCCCATCCTTCTCATGGCATGTAGGCATCCGTAGTTCTCAGCCGATCCATGTCTTCCCCGCGCTCGCAGTGCTCCGGCGATCTCTGAATTTATTTGTGCAGTGCTGTTCAACCATAGCGTTCTTGCGTGTCCCCGCTCCGGATCCCCCCAGTCGTGCTCCCGCAGCTCGCTCGCGCCGCTCATTCGCGCTCCCGCACGCACCCGACCTTTCCTTGTGTCGCCGTAGCTGCTGCTGCCGCTCACCGCGGACGCCATGGCCCCGAGTCGAGTAACTGCCCGAGCTCGAGCGCCCCTGCATCCCCTCGTAGTTGCATGCATCCTTACCCCTTTCTGCACGTCCGCCGGAGTCCCTGTGCCCCGCTGGTTGCCGCCGTTGCCCTCGCCGGCGCCGTCGTCTTCTCTGTTTATGACAGATGAACTCGATATGGGGTGTCTCTAAAAGGGGCCGAACCCCTTTTCCTATCATTAGTACCTACCTAGGCCAGTGGTTGCCGATGCAGAACCACACCGGGGAGACCCGGGTTCGATCCCCCGCGGGTGCATTATCCTTCCCCCCTTTTTCCGTTTCTTTGCACTGTGTGTATGACAGGGTGGCCCCACCTGTCAACCTCCCTTTTCCCCTGTTTGTTTTTTTATTATTATTTTTTATTGTTGTTCCCAGCGAATATTCCATTTCTGGCATATGGAATCTATCCATTTAGGGAAAGTCCATTTCTGGACGTTTCCAAATATGGAAAATGCCATTTCTGTCATATTCCATTTAGGGCAGGTTTTAACTTAATGCACTTGTGAATATTTTTCTACAGCAACCCTAACATATTATATATGTTTTTGGGGTAGAAAAATCCCACCAATCCAGTGGTGGCATTAGTTTCTGCATTTGAGCAAGTTCATGAACATGTCATTTTACATCATGATGTTGTCTTGTCATTTTTGTGTGGTTTATTTCAAGCATGCTATGAGGTTGTTTTGCACAAGGATAGCTTCATTTTCATGCCTACTTCATGCTAGTACTTGTTCCATGCCATGACATGCCTGGTAGTGAGTTAATCAAGCTTGTAAAGATGCCATGTTGAATCTGTTTTTGCCATGTCCTGAAACTTCACTAAGTCTGGAACTGTTAATAAAACTTGCTATGTTTGCATGGGTGCCATCATATCATCTGGTCATTTTTGGCTTATGGTTAGTAAGGGAGTTTTGATCTATGCTTTGAGTAGATTCATGCCATGTCTTGTTTTGCTATTATAAGTTCCTGTAGCATGTTGATAACTTCCTCTGGACATTGCTTCGTGATGTTGTTTATGCCATGTCCAACCTGATATTTTTTGCACTTTCACCATGCTTGTTTGAACCTGTTATGATGTGATTTAGCCGTAGCTCAGTGTTCCTCTTTTGTTAAGCATCTCCTGTAGATCACTTCCATATGTTTTGTTTTTATGATGGGGTGCTGCAGCATAGTTTCTTGTTGCATGCTAAGTAGCATCGTGCTGTTAATCGCAGCTTTGTGCCATTCTTGTCTTGCTTGCCATATGCAAACCGTGCATCCGTTCCCGGCGATCTTTATATTGATTTCAACCGAAATCATCTCATCTTTCCAGCGGCATACTTGGTTCGCCAAGTTGATGCCTTGTTCATGCTTTTCCTCCCGGAGCACGCATATGCATTGCATATCACATCTCACATGTCATGACATGTATTGCATCATGTTGTTTGTGCATTGCACCGTGATTTATTGTGGTTCCTTGCTTGTGTTCTTGCTTTGGGTAGAGCCGGGAGACGAGTACGTGCACGAGGAACCTGTTGAGAATGCTTACGAGGATTAAGCCTTCGACAACTCTGAGAACCTTGCAGGCAAGATGACCATACCTTCGATATCACTTCTATCTTTGCTTGCTAGTACTCGCTCTATCGCTATGTTAGTTCTACCTGCCTTTGTTTACCATGCCTCCCTATTGCCATGTCAAACCTCTAACCAACCTGTCCTAGCAACCGTTGTTTGGCTATGTCACCGCTTTTGCTCATCCCCTCTTATAGCGTTGTTAGTTGCAGGTGAAGATGAAGTTTGTTCCTGGTCGGAACATGGATATTTTGGGATATCACAATATCTCCTGTTTAAATTAATGCACCTTATATACTTGGTAAAGGGTGGAAGGCTCGGCCTTATGCCTGGTGATTTGTTCCACTCTTGCCGCCCTAGTTTCCGTCATACCGGTGTTATGTTCCTTGATTTTGCGTTCCTTACACGGTTGGGTGATTTATGGGACCCCCTTGACAGTTCGCTTTGAATAAAACTCCTCCAGCAAGGCCCAAACTTGGTTTTACCATTTGCCACCTAAGCCCTTTTCCCTTGGGTTTTCGCGAGCCCAAGGGTCATCTTTATTTAACCCCCCCCCCCGGGCCAGTGCTCCTCCGAGTGTTGGTCCAAACTAGAGCACCGTGCGGGACCATTCCTTGGCAACTTGGATTACGTCGGTACCTGTACGCTTAGCTTATCCGGTGTGCCTTGAGAACGAGATATGTGCAGCTCCTATCGGGATTTGTCGGCACAGCGGGTGGTCTTGCTGGTCTTGTTTTACCATTGTCGAAATGTCTTGCGAACCAGGATTCCGAGACTGATCGGGTCTTCCCGGGAGAAGGTTTATCCTTCGTTGACCATGAGAGCTTATGATGGGCTAAGTTGGGACACCCCTGTAGGGTATATAATCTTTCGAAAGCCGTGCCCGCGGTTACGAGGCAGATGGGAACTTGTTAATGTCCGGTTGTAGATAACTTGACACTTGACTTCATTAAAATGCATCAACAGCGTGTGTAGCCGTGATGGTCTCTTCTCAGCGGAGTCCGGGAAGTGAACACAGTTTGAGTTATGCTTGACGTAAGTAGTTTCAGGATCACTTCTTGATTGCTTCTAGCTTCTCGACCGATGCGTTGCTTCTCTTCTCGCTCTCATTTGTGTATGTTAGCCACCATATATGCTTAGTGCTTGCCGCAGCTCCATCATATTAACCCCTTTACCTACCTATGAGCTTAAATAGTCTTGATCTCGCAGGTGTGAGATTGCTGAGTCCTCGTGACTCACAGATTCTACCAAAACAGATGCAGGTGCCGAGGATACCAGCGCAGATGGCGCAACCGAGCTGAAGTGGGAATTTGATGAGGCCCTTGGTCGTTACTATGTATCGTTTCCAGATGATCAGTAGTGGAGCCCAGTCGGGGTGATCGGGGATCTAGCATTTGGGGTTGTCTTCTTTTCATTTGAACTTGACCGTAGCCGGTCTATGAGTGTATTTTGAATGATGTATGATCTTAAATTATGTATTGTGTGAAGTGGCGATTGTAAGCCAACTCTCTTTATCCCATTCTTGTTCATTACATGGGATTGTGTGAAGATGACCCTTCTTGCGACAAAACCACCATGCGGTTATGCCTCTAAGTCGTGCTTCGACACGTGGGAGATATAGCCGCATCGTGGGTGTTACAGCAGGCCTCACCGCCCCACCATACTCCCATCTCTAGCCTAGCCATCCCTCTACTCACCTAGACCTCCTGTTATTCTCCGGCGACAGCAGCCTCACACTGCAGCCGAACCAGTAAACACTTGTACTCCCCTCCGTGTGGGAAACAACTGTTGAGTCTTCCCCTGCTCTTCCCTTCCTAGGCCTCGCTGTCGTCCCCACCTTGGTCCTCTCGATGCGACGTGCTCAACGTGGTCAAGGAACAACTTCCATCAGAAGAGGACTGTACGTGGAGAGGCTGACATCTAGGTCCACGGCCGCAGCAAGGAAGTGCCTCCTTATTACGTGCAAGATAATGATTCCTCCACCTAACAGCAGGGACCCACCGAAAGGGCCTCTGTATTTCATGAAAAAACATTCTTGCCACTGACAGCTCGGACCCACCAGCTATATCTCTTAGCATGCAAGTGCCTCCTTATTATGCATAAAAAATGAAGACCTCCGCTGCTAGGTGGGACCCATCATATTTGGAGGCTGACTTGTAGGCCTACTAAGTTGATGCGGACGCAGGGCTTTGTCAACTTAGTCAATAAAAACGATTCTAGCTGCAGTGACCGTATGATGGCGATCCAATGGCTGTCGAGCTTCTTCAACCTCTGGTCTTCTTGCTCCAGCCACCCAAACCATCGCGTGTCGTGCCACCTACTCCTGCCTCCCATGGCCGGCTGTGCTGCCGCACAGGCCTCACTGCCCCCTCCTACTCCAACCGCTGGCCAGGCCATCGTTCTAGTTACCCACAACCCCTGTTATTTTGTGGTGATAGCAGCCTCACACCATAGCCGAACCAGTCAACCATCGTACTGCTCTCCGCATGGGCATCCATTGCCGCGTCTTCCCTGGCTCCGTGTCGTCCCCTTCCCAGGCCTCGCCGTCGTGCACTGCCTTGGTGCTCTCGGCGCAGCGTGGTCAATGTGGTAAAGGAACGACTTCCATCGGAAGAGTACTGTGCGTGGACAGGCTGACAGCTAGGTCCACGGCCACAGCAAGGAAGTGTCTCCTTATTACACGGAAAAATAATGATTCCTCCACCTGACAGCAGGGACCCAACGGATGGCCACCATATTTCGTGAAAAAATGTTTCCCCCTAACAGCTGGGACCCACCAGGTACATCTTCGCATGCAAGGAAGTGCATCCATACCACAAAAAAAAGATTCCCCCTGACAGCTCGGACCCACCAGCTATATCTTCACACACAAGGAACAGCTGGGACCCACCTGGTTGAAGCGTGCATAGCGTTGTGTGTCTGGTCACGAACGTGTACGTACATACTGGATGATCGGTCTCTACAGCGATGAACTGTGGCTGAGTAAGGAGCAGCATGTGTCGTAGTAGAGCTGTGGACGTAGCATGTCACATAGTCTCGTCTATAACGTGTACACATACGTACAACCACGTGCAAGAAAGTAAATACGGCTACACACGTACATATGGACGTGGTCTCAAAGGCATACATCCACGTCGTCTTGTTCATCGACAACCAACCGGCTGGGTCAGAACAGAGGAAATAGCATCGTGTTCATCGTGAGGCAACCGACTGGGTAGGAATACGTCGTGTTCATCGGGAGCCAACCGGCTTGGACGGAATAGCCGAAACGAGGTCTAGCATACTGCAGAATGAAGGAAATGGGCCTTCTATTCGACCGCGTACGATTGATATGGGGTCCTGTTCATTGGGAAGGGTCTGGCGTACAGCAAACTAGAGGAAACGAACTTCTATTTGAGTTCCTATAGTCAAAACAGGGACCTTTTGATCGAGGGGTGTGGCGTACCGCAAAATGGACGAAACGGACTTGTGTTGGAGCACCTACAGTGAAACGAGGTCCTGTTCATCCACTGTCTACTGCCTCGCTCCAGCCTCTACGGGCTACTGTTCATCCACCTTCGACCTCCTCCAGCCTCCAGGGCTACTGTTCATCCACGGCTACTGTTCATCTAGCCTCCACCGGTTGCTGTTCATAGAGCCTCCACGGGGTCCTGTTCATCCACCCCAACCGGCTGGGGTCAGCGGCCTCCTCAGGGTCCTGTTAATCCAGCGGCAACGGCCTGCTACCACGGGGTCCTGTTCATCCAACCCTCACCGGGAACTGTTCATCCACAACCAACCAACCGGCTTGACTCACTACGTCTCGACTCATTCTACGTACCACGTGCATGGTAGCAACGGTCACTGTTCATCGAGAGGCAACCCAACACAGGCTGGCTACGTCTCGCACGGGGGCTCGATCGGCTTCAGTAAGCAGCAGCACTGATCGATCGCTTGGGTTCAGTTAGCAGCAGGAGCAAAGTTATCACTCGGGTTCAGTCAGCAGGGAATGAATCGCACGGGTTCATTTAACAGCCAAGGGATCGATTAATTGCTCGGGTTCAGTAACGTGCAATCGCTGGGGTTCAGTTAGCCAATTCCTCGAACATACGCGCGTACACGAGAGAAACACGGAAATCTCCATGCATCTCTCGACCCCGACCACCCACCGTAACCGGAAACTCCCCGATATTTTCCTCGCCCTCGCTTCTACCACGGTTTTTTCCGTCATGGGCGGCCCAAAGAATGTCATGCAGCTGCGTCTCCAGCCCACCCAAGACGAAAAGCCCATTCTCTATCATATTTTTTGTCATAGAAGTAGGAGCCCACCACATCTATGATGATACCGGGTTTTGTCATAATTATCGTAATAGAAGTGTCATAAGCATGATAGAAAAAAATTCGTTCAGCCCAAAATGTCACGGATGTGTCTTTTTTTTGTAGCGTAGATAGCTGGTATCCGAAGCATTTCTAGTCGTACCCGCAATACTAGCACATATTTTTTTTCCTGATTTTACTCCTAATGCTTAGGGTTTTCCCATTATATCTACATTATGATCTGCATAGGTGCTTTGTGTCCTACTAGCAGCAGTCCACCCTTTAAAGCTAAATAACACACAAAATCATATGCCCTAAGCTTCTTCAAATATGAATGTGATATGATACTGACATGAGCTAACAGACACACATTTAATTGGTTAGCTAACACTCCCACTTGAGTTTCCAAATGCATGTAGCCACATATAGAGAGACATCATGGAATGGCATTTATTTGGATGCTCTGATTCATCATGGGAGGACAACCAACATTGTGTAGAAGAAGGGGAATCTCAATAATATGCTTCCCCTTCTATTCTTTAACATGTTCCTCTTCTATTCTTATTTAGTAAGTACAGTATATTCCTTGTCAGGAAGGCGAGCAGGGACATCTACAGTCGACAGCTCTATTGGGCCACTTCTACTACACGATTTCAGAACTTCGAGTTGGTCTGCCATAATATCCCGGAAATGGTGGGAGTCGCGCAGTCTTTTATAGACTAGATTGATAGCAATAGCAATGCGCCTTCAGATGAATAGAGTTGGCCTGTAGGTGATCGATAGGCTACATATTAGTACCGGCAATACAACCCAGTATTTTCTAGCTAGTTCTGATTTCCCGATTGATTTATGGTCGTTATGGTGTACCCCTTTTATCTACACTATGATCTGCCTAGTGGCTATGCGCTCTCGTTATCATGGTTTGGCAATAAAATTTCTATGCGGTATATTATGAACCTATCATCTGCTAACTATCCTTACATCTGGAGCTCCCAACAGGGAGCCAATTTGTTTGTGTAGTTGTGCCAGATTATATTAATCTACTCACCATATTACAACACACATGGGTTGTCTCATCGCAATCTAGTGATAGCACATAAGGGTTTACAGGGAGCCCATATTATATTACAATATCCTCTACATTACAAAGATAATCTCACTACTATTTATCTTTTCATGCTTCTCAGATATTGTACATAATCACAATGAATATAAGAATGCACACATCAGAAGAATATTGCGGAACAGTTCAATTAACAAACTTGACATAAAGGGATTGAGGTCCATTGTGGACGCAATGAAACTCACATGTGTCGACGTTCTGGGAACGGGGGTCCCCAGACTTGCCTGCCTGCGGCCTGTGGCGTGGCTCAAGTAGTGGCCCAGTACGACCCGTCTACATCAACCCAAGCTCAAGACCCTCGCGAGGGGCCAAGCCTCACGGGGCGGACGATGCAAGGCTTCCTCAGGGGCAGCCTCACCAGGCAGGCTCGTGAGGAGGCGGAGAGATCAAGGCAAGAAGTACCTCGCGAGGTGCTCATGACGCAAGCCATGACGATCAAGACCAGGTGGCGCTAGGAGGGCGCCAGCCTGCGCAGTGTCCTCATTTCCCCTTTGGTGCAAAGGGGGCAAGCCCAGGCGCTTAGTACCGAGGCATCAAGCAAAGGTTTCCCAATTGGTGCAACGAGACCAGGACCAGCGGGACGGCAGGATGGAGGTCACTGTGGAGCCCAAGACGGTGTCATCGCCAGTGCTTTTGGCAGACGAAGACCAACTTTAGTCAGGATAGCTTGTACTAGTTGTCCCCCTTCAAAATGGCCGTTGTTGGCTCCCTTCCCGCTCAATATTTGGGAAGAGGACCAGTGCCTCTATATATAGGGCTAGTCACTGCAGTAGAGGGGCATCTGGTCTGAACTCCGATCGGATCCGTCCCAAGTAGAGCACTGCACCAGCTCAAGAACACCCCTCGGGAGGCTGTTCTTCCTCTGTACTGTTCATCATCAGCCCTAGAGGCAGTCCACCACACCACACACTGGATTAGGGTATTACACCACAACGGTGGCCCAAACCAGTATAAAACTTGTGTCCCTTGTGTTGTTCATCATGTAGCTTAGAGTCGCAGCGAGGTTTTGGGGCGTGGATCAGTAGGGAGAAGATCTTCGTGCACACCCCAGGGGTCGAACCTTAAGGGTTTTGCCGAAACCTGATATCCGACATTTGGCGCGCCAGGTAGGGGTGCTCCCAAATCGCCTTCCCGCCGACCTGCATTCCGCTTCTTCGTCGCATCCATGTCCGATAACCCGATGGACAATGCCGACCGCTAGGCGGCATGGCCTGCCAATGCCGCGCCGCCTGCCCAAGGTGACCTCAACCCCGTGCCTCAGGCAGCCAGCGCTCTGCAGAACGCTGCGGGGCGTGGGCGACGCGGTCAAGCGCCGCCTGCCCTCAATCCACGGCAGGTGCGATCTGTAGCAAGGCCCACAAACCACGACGCGGCCACAACACCGCACACCCGACGAGAACAAGCGAACACGAAGGCTGCGCTCACGGTGGCTCGGGAACTGCTACGGCAGGCTGCAAGAGAGCGGCCATGACGTGCTGCTGGAGCGTGTCGCCGAGCTCCTGGATGCCGCAGCTTCAGGGGCACCTCCTTTCTGCATCCAGCTTCCACCCCAGGCCCCGGGTGGGTCATGCGGCGGGCCCATCCGCGCCCGTGCGCCCTCAGGCGCACCCCAAGGCTTCATCAACACCAGCTCGACCATCAGCGCCGAGTGTCAAGCTGTACCAGGACCGCCCCTGATGAGCGAGGGCATGCGCATCGCTGCCTACGGCTCGGGCGGGCCGCCGCTCTATCACCCCCAAGATAGTGCTTCGAGCCAAGCCATGTGGAGCGTGGGGCACTATGGCGAAGTCTTTGGGGCGGCGACCTCGGAGGCTTACGTGCCCCACTGTCACGCCCAATATGTGATACTATCCTAAAGACACACGAAGGTCCCACCAAGGATAGAACCGCATATTGATACGCTTTTGCAAGGTGGATATCATTACATCAACATTACATAATAGATGGGGATACATACAAAAGGCATACAGTGCCACACGAATACAACATCATCTTACATAAGAGCACCATCCGACTATGGATGAAACACAAACATAAACTCCAACGACATCCACCCTGCTAGCCCAGGCTGTCGACCTGGAACCTATCCCCTGATCAAAGAAGAAGCAGAAAAAGAACTCCAAAACAAACAAACATCGCTCTCGCGTCATGATCATCACATAACCTGTACCTGCAACTGTTGTTGTAGTAATCTGTGAACCACGAGGACTCAGCAATCCCATTACCATGGGTATCAAGACTAGCAAAGCTTAATGGGAAAGGAAGGGGTAAAGTGGTGAGGTTGCAGCAGCGACTAAGCATATATGGTGGCTAACATACGCAAATGAGAGTGAGAAGAGAAGCAAACGGAACGGTCGAGAAGCTAGAAGTGATCAAGAAGTGATCCTAAAACTACTTACGTTCATACATAACCCAAAACCGTGTTCACTTCCCAGACTCCGCCGAAAAGAGACCATCACGGCTACACACACGGTTGATGCGTTTTAATTCGAATCTGGTGTCAAGTTCTCTACAACCAGACGTTAACAAATTCCCATCTGCCACATAACCGCGGGCACGGCTCTCGAAAGTTTATACTCTGCAGGGGTGTCCCAACTTAGCCCATCACAAGCTCTCACGGTCAACGAAGGATATTCCTTCTACCAGGAAGACCCGATCAGTCTCGGAATCCCGTTTACAAGACATTTTGACAATGGTAAAACCAGACCAGCAAAGCCGCCCGATGTGCCGACAATCCCGATAGGAGCTGCACATATCTCGTTCTCAGGGCAACTCCGGATGAGACTAGCTTCGAGTAAAACCAGCCTTCAAGTTTCCCCGAGGTGGCCCCGCAGGCAGCTCGGTTCGGACCAACACTTAGAGAAGCACTGGCCCGGGGGGCTAAAATAAAGAAGACCCTCAGGTTGGCCTACCCAAGGGAAAGGTAATAGGTTGTTAGGAAAATGTAAAACCAAGGTTGGGCCTTGCTGGAGGAGTTTTATTCAAAGCGAACTGTCAAGGGGGTCCCATAAATCACCCAACCGCGTAAGGAATGCAAAATCAAGGAACATAACACCGGTATGGCAGAAACTAGGGCGGCAAGAGTGGAACAAAACACTAGGCATAAGGCGGAGCCTTCCACCCTTTACCAAGTATATAGATGCATTAATTAAATAAGAGATATTGTGATATCCCAACATAATCCTGTCCACCATGGAGCACTCTTCAACTTCTCCTACAACTAACAACGCTATAAGAGGGGCTGTGCAAAAGTGGTAACATAGCCAAGCAACAGTTTGCTAGGAAGGGTGAAAAGGTTAGAGGCTGACATGGCAATTTGGGGAGGCTTGAAGAACAAGTGATAGGAAGCGCAGCATAGCGAAAGAACGAATCAACTAGCATAGCAATGATAGTAATGAGATCCAAGGTGACGGTCATCTTTCCTGGAATCCCGCTAGGAAGAAGAACGAGTCCATGAAGAAGACGAACAGATGAAGTCGAACCAAGCGTAGACGAACGAATCCTCACGATCGCAATGAAACAGGAACTATCGAGAAGAAGCACACAACATGGTAAACACACCACACATATACATGACATGATGCTCAACAAAGTATGATGCATGACAAGGCTACATAAAGCTACTCATGGCAAGAGATGATGCATACAAGAGCAACAGATCAAAGCAAGTTTAAATGAGGCCGGAAACAACATATAACAAATCCGGTAAGTCCTCATATGCAAATTTAGAAATTGGTCCAGAACTGAATAAACCTTATGTTCAACTTGTTAAACAGCAAGTTAAGATGCACCAAGATGATCTACACGAGATTCTAGTCAAGTTACATATAAAGTTCATTAAATTTGGAGCTACGGCCTAGAAGATATGAGCAAAACAAGTTAAACATGGTATTGATGCAAAATGCATACAAACATCAAGCAAACACTCTCAAACAAGGATGCAACATGATAATATGAAACTTCATGCAAAATCAAGCAAGTTTCATATAGAGCACACTCAAAACGGAGCAACGGTTCAACACACACATGAAACAAGATATAACAACAATCTGTCCAAAACAGCAACTAGGCATCTAGCAAGCATCAAAACAATATGCTACAACATCTCAATGTGAAAACAAAAGACATGGACATGAAGTACAGGTAAAGTATGACAAAACATGAACACTGAGCTATCTCCAGATATCAATAGAACATGCTCAAAAGGACATGGCAAAATTGCAAATAATAACAGTTTCAGACTTAGCTGAAATAACATCAGGTTACAATGTTTAGAGCTATCAAACAACATACTACATGAACTTATGATGGAAAATAAAGGAATGGCATGTTAATACTAAAGACAAAGAACAAAACTCTCTTACTGAACTAATTCCAAAGATCAATAGAAAAGATGGTAGCATCCATGCAAACATGGCAAATGATATGACAGATTCAGACATGGTGTCAGGACCCCGACTCGATGTCACATCGATCTAGCCGGTAACACCTCATATCACTTTGCGGCCTCACGCACGGTATCCCCACGGGTGTCGCCTTACCTTTGCCCGGGACCGTTTGCGCATTTTGGCTCACGTATATGATAGTGTCGCTAGCATCCATATGATAAAGAGCCCGGGCTGACATGACTAGTCGTAAACCCAAAGTGGCACAGACTTACAGGGACAGGCATCCATGACCCAGCTTCAAACGTGTCGGTCATCAGCAAGTGGGTCCGGGCTGTAGCACTGGGCTAGCAGGACTCCGGTAAACCGGGCTGTAGCGGGCTAACAGGACTCCGGTACTCAAAGCGTGACATTTCCCCGAAGGGACAGACACAGGAACGAAGAAGGACACATGCCGGCTAGCCTAAGTGTTCCAGAGCAGTAGCAAGCTACCATGGCTCAGCGGTAACACTAGGAGACATTTCCCGGTAAGAGAGGCTACTAAAGATAAACAACTAGATAGTCAGATCCCACACATACCAAGCATTTCAATCATACACACAATATGCTTGATATGTGCAAATACAACGAAGCATCACAACATGACTCTACGACACAAGTACTTTATTTAAGGCTCAGGGAGCCATACATAACATACACAAGGTACGGGTCACACGACCCAGCATTCAAGTCATACAGTCATACAAACCAGCAGCGGAAGTAACTTGTCTGAGTACAGACAACTAGTAAAATAAAAGAGGCTTGGAAAGCCTGGCTATACTACGTGGTCCTTCACAAGCTCAGGGTCACCACCTGGGCCTTTAGCCTACTCGTTGATGTCAACGTCTACATAGAACCCATCAGAAGGGGTTGCAGCGTCTTCTGTAAAAATGTAGATTATAGCAACATGAGTACAAAGGTACTCAGCAAGACTTACATCAGATCCTACATACATGCATATTATCAAGAAGGGTTGGTGGAGTTATTGCAGCAAGCCAGCTTTGACTCTTGGCTAGACTATCCTACGATACTTCAACTTGAAATGGTTTTGCGCACACGAGTCCACTACTCACCACTTCAATACACTACCGAGGATCCACCTCCGTCTCCCTATGGAAGAGCCATCCTCGGCACTCACACTTATCTTGAGGCTTTTAGCAGTTTCCATTTACTTGTCTATGAACTGTATAGGCAACCAAGTAGTCCTTTACCGCGGACGCGGCTATTCGAATAGATCATGTTAACCCTGCAGGGGTGTACTTCTTCATACACGCTCTCACCACTTACCGTCGTTTACACGACATGTACTCGGCAACCTTCAAGCGGAAGCCCAACGTGGGTGTCGGCCACGACCTACCTAACCACCTAAGCCTCCAGTCCAGGTTTATCGCCTATCCAGGTTCCATCCGCAGGGACTCCGGCCGAGGTTTCCCATACGGCCCCGAACGATGTGAACAGGGTTCCCGAGATACCTAACGGGTATTCGGTACACCGTGCCACGTACCTACCGCATCACAGCCCACCCCTACGGTCAGCGCTGTCCACGGCCTCCAGTAGGCTACAAACACCAGAAACTACTTGCAACTCCTGGACGGAGAACTAGGGTGAATAAGAAGCCGAGAGGGTCCATTGGTTTCGGGCCCAATGCATGGTAGTAGCTGATTCTTAAATCACACGTACAGATCTCAGTGCTTAAGGTCGGCTTCAATGAAACAACCCACCATGTACTCCTACATGGCCTCTCATCGATACCTTTACCAAATCGTGTTCACCACACCACTCTCATTACCGACATAATCATTTCACTCTAGCCCATCACCCAGATGAACCAGACCTGACACGACTCTAAGCATAGCAGGCATAGCAAGGTAGGAACAACACATACATATGGCTCAATCAACTCCTACACATGCTAGTGGGTTTCATCTAGTTACTGTGGCAATGACAGGTCATGCAGAGGAAATGGGTTCAACTACCGTAGCACACAGCAGTTTGAAACGCGTTGTCTTAATGCAGTAAAAGAGAGCAGGAGCGAGAACATGGGATTGTATCGATATGATCAAATGGTTGATTGCTTGCCTGATGGTTCGATGCACTGATACGGTTCTTCGTTAGGGTAATCACGGTACTCCTCGGAGGCAGAACCTGTCGCAAAGGACACCGATACACAACCATCACCAAACAATGTGCAACAATATGATGCATGCATGAAACATGGCAATATGAGTGTGTTGGGCTAATGCAACTAAAACCAGAAGGGTTTGAACAAATTTGAATCAAAGATTCAAATTTCAAACTCAAATATGGCCTTTTAAAGTGCTTTTCCTTGTTCTGCTTAAAACATCAATTTAACTTGTTTGATCATGCATGAAAATAGTACAGATGGATAGATTGGATTTTTCTGATCATTTTTCATATATAATTTGTCCAATTTGGAGTTACAGAATAAAATTTATGAATTTTTGAAGTTTAAATAATATTCTGGAATTTCCTGATTTAAATTAAATCCAGAAATATATATATTGCGCCAGCATGACGTCAGCATGACGTCAGTGGTCAACTGCGGCTGGCTGAGGTCAAACCTGACGTGTGGGGTCCACACGTCAGTGATAGGGGGGTTTAACAGGGTTAATTTAATCCTAATTAGTAATTAGTGGCGCTGGGGCCCACTGGTCAGTGTCACAAGGGGTAGTTAGTTTAACTAATTCGGTTAGTGCTAATCCTAATTAGCTAACAGGGCTGGGCCCACCTGTCAGGGACACAGGGGGGGTCCTGCCGTGGTCAAGGTGGGTCAAACCCACCGGCGACATGACGCCGGCGAGGCCCGAGACGGCGGTGCGATGCGGAAACGCGCTACAGGGCACGGGCGAGGCCGTGCTTGGGCTCGTTGGAGAGCCCTTGCTCTCGCGCGTCGAACGGTGGTGGTGGCCGTGCCTGTGGTGGCCGGTACCGACGACGGCGACGACCGTGGCGGCTGCCGGAGCTCGGTTGAGCTCGGGGTCGAGGCTACAACGGCTGCGGAGATGCGGGGTTGGCACCTACGGCTTCTACGCGGTGCGGTGAGGACGTGGGTGTGCTCGGTTGGGCGCTACGGTGACTGTGGCCACGACGGCGACGAGGCACCGCGGCGGCGAGCTTCGGAGCTCAAGGGGGCGGCAGCTGCGGGATGCTAGGGACGACGGGGCAATGGGGAATCGGGTCAGTGGCTCACCGCGGAGCTGCAGGGATGGTTAGCGGGCTCGGGGACGTCCGGTAGCTCTCGATTCGACGGCGACGATCTCCGGTGGCCGAGGAGGGGAACGGCGACGTGGGCGGCGATGCAGGGCTTCCCGAGGGGCTTGGCTTGGTGGGGAGGAAGAGGGGGTCGCGGCGGAGCTCCTGAGCTCAGCGGAGGGGCGAGGGGTGGCCGGTGACGACTGCTATGGCGAACGGCGGCGATGGTGGTGTTCGGCCGTGTGAGAGAGAGATCGAGGGAGAGGAGGGAAGAACCGAGGGAGAGTGAGAGAGAGCAGGGGAGGGCGTGGCGTCGTCCGGGGCATCGAGGGCGACGAGAAGGGCGCCAGGCAGGCAGGGAGGGAGGTGGCGTGGCGCGGTGGCGCGCGCGCGCGCCGGCCACACTCCCCTCCCTCTGTCGAGGACGAAGACGACAGAGGAGGGAGGCGGGCTGGGCCGCCTGCTGGCTGGGCCGGCCAGCTGGCTGGGCTGCACAGGGAGGAGCCTAGGTAAGGTCCTCCCTTTTATTTATTTCTGTTTTTTAATTTTCTGACATTTGTTTTGATTTAAATAATATATCAAATCATTTATTTACCTTATGCCAAATTTTGCAGGAGCTAGATATATTATTCCTGAGCTCCTTTATAATTGGCATAATATTTGGACATATATTAATATATATAACTAATATATTTCCAATGCAAATATTTATGCATTAATTCCAAATGCCCGAAATAAATACCTATGAGCTCTTAAAAATATTGGTTTGATTTTTATCTCTGTCCAATATTTTCAGAGAGCAACATGAGCATTTTCTTGGACCTTTTTGGAGAAATTTTTATTTGGATCATTTTCAGAAATGATTCTGAGGGTTTCACAGATCCCCATTTCAAGTTTCTGATGAAAGAGTAAACATGATGCAACACTCTAATGCATGACTAGCTAGGGTGTGACACATGGCAGGAACAACAATAAGTAGGCATGTTGGTGAGCTTGTACAACTCACCACAGAGCAATACATGGCATTAACAGGTGACCATTAGTAAGATAACATATTGATAATGCTAAGCGTCGCAATAGCAAGTTCATAGGGTGCATGGATCACTAGTTATTGAAATGGCAAAACTGAACTTAATGTTAACAGGCTGACAACAACATTATTTAGCAATTTAAGAGCAAGTTTACAACTAGCAACAGCAGGCTATAAATGCAACCAGGGGCATGGATGGATAAAACATGACATGTATAACAAAACATCCTTAGTTAACATCTCTAGATTGTGCATAGAATGACTTGTAGCAGCATGTTTACATAGCATCACGATATAGCAGATTCAGCCTAGCAAAACAGCAACATCAAGTACCCTACTTCACGAGCTTGATGCACTCACTACAAGACTCACAAAAATACATGGATTGCACCACTATAAATATGGCATGATGTAGCTCAAAACTCATGTAGACATCAAGCTCATAGGATGCACACACAAAATGCAATGAAAAAGATAAAACAACAAGTTCTGTTAACAGACAACAGTCAACATCATATAACACTCTTACAACGACGATTAGAGCATCAACATGGACTCAAACAAGCATGACACAATGGAACAAAATGAAGACCATCTCACAATGAACATTTTGATATATTATACGCACGAAACGGAGCAGTACACATGAAGTTATGGCATCACTAACATGCAAACCTATGATGAGGATTTCGGGACAGCCAAAAATTACCTCGGGAAAAACTCGACGGAGGGGTATGGGGACGAGGAGATCCGGGCTCGGGCGTGGGCATTTCGATCGCCGGACCGATGGATCTCGTCCAACCGGCCGGATCCGGCGATGGGGCGGTGATCAGCGACGGAGGAGGCGGCGGTCGGCGGCGAGGTGCTCCGGCAAGGAGATGGGGCGGCGCGGAGACGAGGTGAGGCCGGCGCCGGCGAGGAAGCGGCGGGGCGTGCTTGGGCGGTGGCGGACGGGCTCCGCGGTGGAGGAGCGGCGGCGTAGGAGCTCGGGGAGGCGGCGGCGGCCATGGCATGAGGCGACGGTGGGGAGAGGCGGATGCGCGCGGCGGAGATCCGGCAGGCACGGGCTCGCGCCGCGGCGGCGTGGGGCGGAGGAACGGGCGCGGGCCCGC
>NC_041383.1:435638083-435645066 GCF_002162155.2 Triticum dicoccoides
GGCGGCGCACGCCGACCGGTCCGCGGGGGCCGGCCTCGGGCCCAAGCGGGCCGGCGCGATGGAGGGCGGCGCGGGCGACTTGGCAGCACGCCACTAGCTGCAGGCGGTGCCGCGGGGACGGGTGGACAAGTCCGGCGAGGGTGGACATGTCCGGCGGTGCAAGGGAGAGGAAGGAGCTAGGGTTTGGATGCAAATTTCGAGGGAGGGGACTATTTTATAGGTAGACGGAGCTAGGAGTGTCCAAATGGGGAGTGGTTTTCTCCCACACGATCGTGATCAAACGACCGAGAGCATGGAGGGGGTTTGGATGGGCTCACAGGCTGTGGTGAAGCGGGGCTCAGATGCAAAGAGAGAGGGGTTTCGGGCTACGCGGTTAACCGTTGGGGCATCAAACGACCTCCAAATGCGACGAAAATTGACAGGCGGTCTACCTACTCTAAAACAACACCGCACGCCAAGTTTCATCCCATTTCGAGAATATTTTTCGGCGGCTCACGAAACAAGGTCTGAGAGGGGCAACGGGCGTGTGCGAGTGTGGTCGGGCTCAGAACGGACAACGGAGAGAACCGGCGGAACCCGAACGGATGCAATTTTTGAAAAGCATGCAGAGGAAATGCAGATGATGACATGGCAAAATGCAACACGCAAGCAAATGACATGGCAACAACGACGAGTAGCTAGAAGACACCTGTCGCATCAGTTCCGGGGCATTACAACTCTCCTCCACTAACAAGAGATCTCATCCCCAGATCTTAGGAATGAGACGGAAGAGAAAGGGGAAGAGGTGAAGTAAGAACGCAAGAGAGAAGATGAACAAGTCGAGAGCTCTTGATTAGAAAAGATGAACGGCGAATATGACGAGAATCAAATGCTGATGGAAACAAGATAGACTCTAGAACCACTCCGGTTAGAACAAGATAGAAAAGGAATGAATGAATGAATCTCGGCAACACTCCGACTAAAAATGGAAGGAAATAGGACATGAACTTCACAGGATGGAATGGCACTAGACGAGATGACCAAATTAATGCCTCTGGAAGAATTGAAAGAATTGAATGAAAAGAACTTAGAAGGAAGGATTGAACGGAGTTGTTGAGAAAATCAACAATGAAAGAATAAGCTTGATGTGGACTTATCAAAAACAACTCAAAACTTGTGAGGTGGCAACCGGCCATAAACGGAAAAGATTGAATAGCCGAGAAGAGTGAAAAAAATACAAAACTCCACTTTAGAATAAAACGGAGAATTATTTGCACTTCGAGATGCGAGAACAAAAGATACTTGATCTCCACCAACACGAATCTTGATGAACTCTTTAAAAATGAATTTAATCATGAAGAACCACCATGAAGAACTACGGTGACAAAAAGATGATGAGATAGAATGAAGGATGAAAGAATAAGATGAGCCTTGCGATGATTTAGATGGAGGTTCCGACGAAATGGCCGAGGAAATTTGAACTCTAGAAAAGAAAAGATGGAAACACTTGGAACTAGAATTTATTCATCAAGAACAAACTCCGAAGGAAGGGATTACTCACTTGGATGAAATAAGAATAAGATTTATTGTATGCTTATCCTTCATCAAATTAAATTGATGACAAGCAATGGATTTGGATACTACTTATTCTTCTTGAAAAAGGATTAAGGGGGGTATAGCACAAAACTTGAGAAAGTCTACATGAACCACCAGTAGGATTGGAAAGAACGAATGAATTAATATGATAAACAAAGAAAAAGAATCTTGAACGAACCACCGTAAGAATTCGAAAATGACTGATGAAAGAGTATGAATCACTGGGAAGAATTATAAGAACCAATACGCTAGAGGGGATTTAGATGCAAAAGAACAAAGAGATCATGAGCTGATTAAAGAACACTTGAACAAAGCACCGGGATAATCGGATAATGTTAGCTGAAATGTGAGGACGAAGAATTCTTCTGGAATGATGGCCTCCGGTGAAAGAAATGGAAAAGCAACTCCTGACATACTCCGGATGGTTAAGAAAAGAATATCTGACAAATGGAATAATTCGCGAGGATAACCTGAAGCTAGAACCACGAAACTTAGAGAGAATAGACAAGATTTAGAGGAAAAAACTCTTCTTCGGTCTTCAAATGACGATGGAAAACTCCACCAAAATTACTGAGATACTCCGGGAAAATGAAAAGCGAAGAGGTTGAGGCAACAATGAAAATGATTTGAAATCGATCTTGGAAAGGCATCTGACTGATGGGATCCATTCTTACGTCACACTTGAAAAGAATTGAGAATAACTCTGGGGGAATTAGAAGAGTCAGGTAAGATCCTGGGAAAATACATGTGGGTTAGGGCCCACTAAAAGAAAACACCGTTGGAAAGGGTTGTTGAAGAGGTAGATGATGCACCGGAATGATTGAAATATTTGAATGAGGTGACAACCTCGAATTAATTGGAACACAGACGAATCTCCTAAGATGTCTTGAACACTCAGGAAGGATAAACCGGCGAGAGGCGAACGAGCAGGGAAAACACTTGAGCCGAGGAAAAGAATATAATCACTACCGAAAATGGGAACTGAATCCACCGGAGAAGAAAAAGAGATGATGAATGTCAAACGAGACGATAATTCACCGGTTGAGATAATTGACGAAAAACTGAAGATGCTCCACACGAATGAAATTGATGGTCAAAAGAGACTCAAACTCCTGGAAGAAAAAGGTGGGAGGGCGGGAAAACAAAGGCAACTTGGAAGGGGGAACCGACGAATATCTTGAAGAGAAAACACCGGTTGAAATCATTGAGGAAAGAAAGCAAAGACTTCGCACGAGTAGGATGGATACTCGATTACGGGCTCCGGCTCCGAGATGAAAAAGGGGTGGGCAGGTGGGAAAAAGAATACAACTGAGGATTGAACTTGGAAAAGATGAAGAGGCTCGAGTCAACTTGACGAGAAATGCACCGGATGAAAAGAGGTGAGAACCAACGATCGGAAAACCAACTGCGTGATCCTAAAGAAAATTTTGAAGGGGAAGAAGAGTAATTGAAAACACCTATGTCAAGATTCCTCACCAGAGCGACGAAGAGGCTGAGGAGTAAAAAGGATTCCTACTCTCCGATATAACTAAACTCTGAAAACGGTTTTCTTCTAGACTCAACAACGGCCAAGCTACACGATCAATCAAGGGGGCTCCTATGGTCGGTTGAGGCTCTGATACCAACTTCTCATGCCCAATATGCGATACTATCCTAAAGAGACACGAAGGTCCCACCAAGGATAGAACCGCATATTGATATGCTTTTGCAAGGTGGATATCATTACATCAACATTACATAATAGATGGGGATACATACAAAAGGCATACAATGCCACACAAATACAACATCATCTTACATAAGAGCACCATCCGACTATGGATGAAACACAAACAGAAACTCCAATGACATCCACCCTGCTAGCCCAGGCTGCCGACCTGGAACCTATCCCTTGATTGAAGAAGAAGCAGAACAAGAACTCCAAAACAAGCAAACATTGCTCTCGTGTCATGATCATCGCATAACCTATACCTGCAACTGTGGTTGTAGTAATCTGTGAGCCACAAGGACTAAGCAATCCCATTACCATGGGTATCAAGACTAGCAAAGCTTAATGGGAAAGGAAGGGGTAAAGTGGTGAGGTTGCAGCAGCGACTAAGCATATATGGTGGCTAACATACGCAAATGAGAGCGAGAAGAGAAGCAAACGGAACAGTCGAGAAGCTAGAAGTGATCAAGAAGTGATCCTAAAACTACTTACGTTCATACATAACCCAAAACCATGTTCACTTCCCGGACTCCGCCGAAAAGAGACCATCACGGCTACACACGCGGTTGATGCGTTTTAATTCGAATCTGGTGTCAAATTCTCTACAACCGGACGTTAACAAATTCCCATCTGCCACATAACCGCGGGCACGGCTCTCGAAAGTTTATACCCTGCAGGGGTTTCCCAACTTATCCCATCACAAGCTCTCACGGTCAACAAAGGATATTCCTTCTCCCAGGAAGACCCGATCAATCTCGGAATCCCGGTTTACAAGACATTTCGACAATGGTAAAACAAGACCAGCAAAGCCGCCCGATGTGCCGACAATCCCAATAGGAGCTGCACATATCTCGTTGTCAGGGCAACACCGGATGAAACTAGCTACGCGTAAAACCAGCCCTCAAGTTTCCCTGAGGTGGCCCCGCAGGCAGCTCGGCTCGGACCAGCACTTAGAGAAGCACTGGCCCGGGGGGGCTAAAATAAAGATGACCCTCAGGTTGGCCGACCCAAGGGAAAGGTAATAGGTTGTTAGGCAAATGTAAAACCAAGGTTGGGCCTTGCTAGAGGAGTTTTATTCAAAGCAAACTGTCAAGGGAGTCCCATAAATCACCCAACCGCGTAAGGAACACAAAATCAAGGAACATAACACCGGTATGACAGATACTAGGTCGGCAAGAGTGGAACAAAACACTAAGCATAAGGCCGAGCCTTTCACCCTTTACCAAGTATATAGATGCATTAATTAAATAAGAGATATTGTGATATCCCAACATAATCATGTCCACCATGGAGAATTCTTCAACTTCACCTGCAACTAATAAGGCCATAAGAGGGGTTGATCAAAAGCGGTAACATAGCCAAGCAAAAGTTTGCTAGGAAGGGTGAAAAGGTTAGAGGCTGACATGGCAATTTGAGGAGGCTTGAAGAACAAGTGATAGGAAGCGCGACATAGCGATAGAATGAAGCAACTAGCATACCAATGATAGTAATGAGATCCAAGGTGACGGTCATCTTTCCTGAAATCCTGCTAGGAAGAAGAACGAGTCCATGAAGAAGACGAACAGATGAAGCCGAACCAAGCGTAGACGAACGAATCCTCATGATCGCAACGAAACAGGAACTATCGAGAAGAAGCACACAACATGGTAAACACACCACACATATACATGACATGATGCTTAACCAAGTATGATGCATGACAAGGCTACATGAAGCTACTCATGGCAAGAGATGATGCATACAAGAGCAACACATCAAAGCAAGTTTAAATGAGGCCGGAAACAACATATAACAAATCCGATAAGTCCTCATATGAAAATTTAGAAATTGGTCCAGAACTGAATAAATCTTATGTTCAAGCTGTTAAACAGCAAGTTAAGATGCACCAAGATGATCTACACGAGATTCTAGTCAAGTTACATATAAAGTTCATTTAATTCGGAGATACGGCCTTGAAGATATGAGCAAAACAAGTTAAACATGGCATTGATGCAAAATGCATACAAACATCAAGCAAACACTATCAAACATGGATGCAACATGATAATATTAATCTTCATGCAAAATCAAGCAAGTTTCATATAGATCACACTCAAAACGGAGCAATGGTTCAACACATCCACATGAAACAAGATATAACAACAATCTATCCAAAACAGCAACTAGGCATCTAGTAAGCATCAAAACAATATGCTACAACATCTCAACGTGAAAACAAAAGACATGGGCATGAAGTACAGGTAAAGCATGACAAAACATGAACACTGAGCTATCTCCAGAAATCATTAGAACATGCTTAAAAGGACATGGCAAGATTGCAAATAATAACAGTTTCAGACTTAGCAGAAATAACATCAGGTTGCAATGTTTAGAGCTATCAAACAATATACTACAAGAACTTATCATGTCAAAAAAAGGCATGGCATGTTAATAATAAAGACACATAACAAAACTCTCTTACTAAACTAATTCCAAAGATCAATAGAAAAGACGGTAGCATCCATGCATACATGGCAAATGATACGACAGATTTAGACATGGCAGGAATAACAATAAGTAGGCATGTTGGTGGGCTTGTACAACTCACCACAGAGCAATACATGGCATTACAAGGTGACCATCAGTAAGATGACATATTGATAAAGCTAAGCGTCGCAAGAGCAAGTTCATAGGGTGCATGGATCACTAGTTATTGACATGGCAAAACTGAACTTAATGTTAACAGGCTAACAACTATATTATTTAGGAATTTAAGAGAAAGTTTACTACAAGCTACAGCAGGCTATAAATGCAAACAGGGGCATGGATGGATAAAGCCTGACATGTATAACAAAACATCCTTAGTGAAAATCTCCAGATTATGCATAGATTGACTTGTAGCAGCAGGTTTACATAGCATCATGATATATCAGATTCAGCCTAGCAAAACAGCAACAGCAAGTACCCTACTTCACGAGCTTGATGCACTCACTACAAGACTCACAAAAATACATGGATTGCACCACTGTAAATATGGCATGATGTAGCTCAAAACTCATGTAGACATCAAGCTCATAGGATGCACACACAAAATGCAATGAAAAAGACAAAACAACATGTTCTGTTAACAGACAGCAGTCAACATCATATAGCACTCTTACAACAATGATTGGAGAATCAAGATGGACTCAAACAAGCATGGAACAGTGGAGCATTATGAAGAGCATCTCACAATGAACATTTTGATATATTATGCGCACGAAACGGAGCAGCACACATGAAGTTATGGCATCACTAACATGCAAACATATGATGAGGATTTCGGGACTTAGCCAAAAATTACCTTAGGAAAAACTAGACGGAGGGGTACGGGGACGAGGAGATCCGGGCTCGGGTGTGGGCATTTGGATCGCCGGACCGGTGGATCTCGTCCAACCGGCCGGATCCGGCAATGGGGCGGCGACCGGCGACGGAGCAGGCGGAGGTCGGCGGCGAGGTGCTCCGGCAAGGAGATGGGGCAGCGCGGAGACGAGGTGAGGCCGGGCACTGATGAGGAGGCGGCGGGGCGCGCTCGGGCGGCGGCGGACGGGCTCCGCGGCGGAGGAGCAACGACGGAGGAGCTCGGGGAGGCGGCGGCCGCCATGGCACGAGGCGGCGGCGGGGAGAGGCGGCTGCGGGCGGCGGAGATCCGGCAGGCACGGGCTCGCGCCGCGGTGGCGTC
>NC_041383.1:435645246-435712776 GCF_002162155.2 Triticum dicoccoides
CGGGCGGAGGAGCGGGCGCGGGCCCGTGGCGGGAGGAGACGGGCGGCGGCGCGCGGTGACCAGGTCCTGGGGGCCGGCCTCGGGCCCAAGCGGGTCGACACAGTGGAGGGCGGCGCGGGCGACGTGGCAGCGCGCCACTGGCTGCGGGCGGCGGCGCGGGAACGGGCGGGCAAGTCCGGCGAGGGTGGACATGTTCGACGGTCCGAGGGAGAGGAAGGAGCTACGGTTTGGATGCAAATTTTGGGGGAGGGGACTATTTTATAGGTAGAGGGAGCTAAGAGTATCCAAATGGGGAGCGGTTTTCGCCCACACGATCGTGATCGAACGAACAGGAGCATGGAGGGGGTTTGGATGGGCTTGCAGGCTGTGGTGAAGAGGGCCTGGGCTGCAAAGAGAGAGGGGTTTCGGGCTATGCGGTTAACCGTTGGGGCATCAAACGACCTCCAAATGCGACGAAAATTGACAGGCTCTCTACCTACTCTATAACCACACCGCATGCCAAGTTTCATCCCATTTCGAGAATATTTTTCGGCGGCTCACGAAACAAGGTCTGAGAGGGGCGACGGGCGCGTGCGAGTGTGGTCGGGCTTAGAACGGACAATGGAGAGAACCGGCGGAACCCGAATGGATGCAAGTTTTGAAAAGCATGCAGATGAAATGCAGATGATGACATGGCAAAATGCAACACACAAGCAAATGACATGGCAACAACGACGTGTAGCTGGAAGACACCTGGCGCATCAGTTCCGGGGCGTTGCACCCACATGGTGGACCGGGAATACGCAGTGGAAGAAGACCACGGCTCGTTCCTCGGGATAGGCTGGGAGGAAGAGATGCCAGAAGCCGAGCCTTTTCAGGAGCCTCAAGGAAGCCTCGCCAATCGCGCCGGTGGCAGCAGCTATTGGGTACCGTTGAATCCTCAGGAGCAAGCTTATGCTAACCATGGGTTGCAGGAAGTCCAGGTCACTTTAGCGGAAGGCTGCCCCAGCTCGACAGCCTCCCTCCCGCCAGGAGGAGCGCACTGGGGGCTGCAGGAGAGGGGCCGGGAGCCAGGCCCCTCCCCACGACGCGCGGAGCATGGTGTTTCCCGGAGGTAGGCCCTCTACTGGGAAGGTGCTGCAAAGCCTGCCCCCGCCAGAGGACCCGTGGTCGTCGGGAACCGCTGGCATCCCCTTACCCCATTGGTGTCATCCTTGGTTTCTGGTCACCATCAATGGTGGTCAAGGGTGGCGCAAGGCGGGCCCTCATCTGGTTATATGAAGCAAGGCCGGTACCTGTGAAGAAGGCCCAGTGCCTGTGAAACTCGCCGCCCGTGACACTGTCATGTAATAATGAGTTGGGGTTGTACACGCCCCGGAGTCTCCAGAGAGCCACCCTTGGGCCTCAGGGGCTCCCTCCCACGCCTAGTGGCAGCACTTAGCTCCATGCTGGTGAGAAGTCATCGAAGACTAGACTAGGTGCCGGACGCGACCTTTTTTTTGCCTTCTTTTATGTGGTCGAGCTTCCTCGCTTCAGATTTAAGTTGAAGTTGAATTTGTGTTTGCGTATGCGGGGAGGGGTGTCTTGTCTTGTTCGCGTGATTTCTCGTGTTCCGGTTTCTGCCCAAGCTGGAATTTGCACCGGCTGCCTCCCCCTCATGAGCCACTCGCGAACGGGGCTGGGTTCAGCATACTCGCGCATGCCGCCCCGCGTCCAGCGCTCTCTCTCGCGAGGCCCTCACCCAATGGTCAGCAAGCCCCCGAAGGACCCTCGGGGAATCATAGCCTCACAAGCCTACTCAAGGCTCACCCGGGCTAAAGGTAAATCACAACAACTAACCTGTCACAGGGCCCGTAGCATCATGCAGGCGCGCATTCAGCATCGTTCCTAAAGGCATGTGGACAACGATCTTTCTTACATGAGGGGCTTCCCCTCCCAAAAATGCTCTTACAACCTTCAGGGCCACGCCCGAGCCTTTTTGTGTGCAGGATAAACAGCAAGGGGGTACAGGATCAGTCAGACATATCCCTCACCACATCCTCTTGGTCGCCTCCGGAGGCATCACTGGCGCCGCTGTCACTGTCACTGGCGTCGACGTCGCTGTCACCAGCGCCATCCTCGTCATACTCACGCACAAGACACACGCGAACTTCCGCCACATGGCGGTTGACCTCTTCTTGGATTCGAGACTCCCGCGTGCAAACATTGTCCTCCGCCTAGGTAACCTGGTGCTCTCTCGTCTCCAACCGTTTAAGGTCGAGGTTGCACTCGGCAGCCTCCGGCGTCAGCACTTCCTCACGTCTCCGAAGCTCCTCCTCCTCGACGGGCGTCCCCTTCAGCGACGCAAGGGTGGCCTGGCGCAGCTCCATTTGCTGATCCAGGGAAGTACTCCAGGCTTGGAGCTCCCACGCGCGCTTCTCCGCGATCTCGTGTCGTTGGTCCGCTTCCTGAGCCTCCTCAATAGCTCGGGAGTAGGCCTTTCGCGAGGCCGCGAGAGATGCTTCTTCCTTCACGTTGTCAAGATCGCGCTGGTGACGCGCAAGGCTGACCTCCAGCTTCAGCTTGCATCGCTCCTCAACCAGCTGCAGGCCTTCAGCTTCAAGGCACGCGTCCACGTCCGCGAGCTATCCACCAAGTTGGCCCATCGCGTTCATCGCCTTCCGGAGGAGCTCTTGGCGGATGATGCAGCACTCCCGCGCTCGCTTGAGCACGTCGTCGATATCGTCATCTGCCGCTTGTGTTGGCGGGGGTCCCTGGAGTGGTTCGCCCCCTCTTGGCAGGGGGCTGGGGGCTGGTGCACCCACAATCACCGGGCGGGCTCCGCAAGGGGCCCAGGCCGGCACTGACCCATCCGCAGAAGAAGAGACGAGGACCGACTTCAACCATTCGCCGTCCATGATCAGAGGAGGAGCCCGGGGCAGGCTAGTCGCGCCCCGGGTGAGGTCAAGAAGGAAAGGCGGCAAGTGCGCAGGCTCAAGGCACCCTGCGGGTCGGCCCATTTCTCCGGCCAACTTGCGTCAGGGGCAACACGCAGGCTCGGGATGCTCAAGGCGAGCGATGGAGGTGAGGCCTGAGGAGGTGGCTTCTTAGCTGACTCCGCAGACTTGGCAGGAGGGATCCTGAAGGGCTATAGTCAGTAAAGGGAGCAGCAAATGTGGAATTACAAGAAGGAGGGTCTTACTCATGTGTGGCGAAGTACTACCTATGCTTCAGCGGCCGGCAGGGGCGCTCGCTGTTGCTCGAAGACTCCTTCCTCTTGCGGAGGGCGTCGAAGTCTATGCGGAACCGACCCAAGATCTCAACATGAGGGCCGGCGCGTGGCATGGACGAAGAAGCACCAAGGCGGCCTGCCTCAGGGGCGCCGGGCAGGGAGAAGCAATCAGGCGCCACTTCTTTATGGCCTGCCGGGGCCTCGAGGGCTCTGGCCTCGGGAGCTGCAGGTCGCACCATATCATCAGCTACCGCCTCAGGACGGGCTTCGTAAGCTCTGGAGGACAACGTCTCGGGGGCCCCGTGCATCATAGGCATCTCGACACCAGAGCCTCCAGCCTCCAGCGATGCTTGCCTTCCTGCACCCCCTCCTAAGGCAAGATCGATGTTGGCGACGGGGAAGGGAGCCACGGCGACAGGATTTTCGCGACGCCCCACGAGGCCGGCCGGGCGCAACCCCCATTCGTCAAAATGAGGCATCTGCCTCGCGAACTCGTCCTTGCCCGAGCAAAGATACATGAGGCCGCACCCGTGTCGGATGTCGCCCGGAGAGGGGTCGCCAGTCAAGACCTCCAGCACCTTCTTTAGCATTTCAGGTGCAAGCTCCTCCTCCTGGAGCCTCATGCGGTCCTGATGCCCAGTCAGGTGATAAGTCTCCAATGTATCTATAATTTTTTATTGTTCCATGCTATTATATTACCCCTTTTGGATGTTTATGGGCTTTATTTTACACATTTATATCATTTTTGGGACTAACCTACTAACCGGAGGCCCAGCCCATATTGCTGTTTTTTTGCCTATTTCAGTATTTTGAAGAAAAGGAATATCAAACAGAGTCCAAACGGAATGAAACCTTCGGGAGCGTGATTTTTGGAACGAACGTGATCTGGAGAGGTTGGAGTGCAAGTCAAGAAGCTTCCGAGGAAGCCATGAGATAGGAGGCCGTGCCCCTCCCTGTAGGGCGCCCCCCTATCTCATGGGCCCCTCGGGCGGCCACCGACGTACTTCTTCCTCCTATATATACCTACATACCCCGAAAACATCCAGGAGCACCACGAAACACAATTTCCACCGCCGTAACCTTCTGTATCCGCGAGATCCCATCTTGGAGCCTCCGCCGGCACTCTGCCGGAGGGGGAATGGACCACGGAGGGCTTCTACATCAACATCCTTGCCCCTCCGATGAGTTATGAGTAGTTTACCACAGACCTACGGGTCCATAGTTATTAACTAGATGGCTTCTTCTCTCTTTTTGGATCTCAATACAATGTTCTCCCCCTCTCTTGTGGAGATCTATTCGATGTAAACTCTTTTTGCGGTGTGTTTGTCGAGATCCAATGAATTGTGGGTTTATGATCAAGTTTATCTATGAATAATATTTGAATCTTCTCTGAATTCTTTTATGTATGATTGAGTTATCTTTGAAAGTCTCTTTGAATTATCAGTTTGGTTTGGCCTACTAGATTGGTCTTTCTTGCCATGGGAGAAGTGCTTAGCTTTGGGTTCAATCTTGCAGTGTCCTTTCCCAGTGACAGAAAGGGTTGCAAGGAACGTATTGTATTGTTGCCATTGAGGATAACAAGATGGGGTTTACATCATATTGCATGAGTTTATTCCTCTACATCATGTCATCTTGCTTAATGTGTTACTCTGTTCTTATGAACTTAATACTCTAGATGCAGGCAGGAGTCATTCGATGTGGGGAGTAATAGTAGTAGATGCAGGCAGGAGTCGGTCTACTTGTTATGGACGTGATGCCTATATACATGATCATGCCTAGATAATCTCATAACTATGCGCTTTTCTATCAATTGCTCGACAGTAATTTGTTCACCCACCGTAATACTTATGCTATCTTGAGAGAAGCCTCTAGTGAAACCTATGGCCCCGGGTCTATCTCTTATCATATTTGCTTTCCATTTACCTTTATTTGCATCTTTACTTTTTGCATCTATATTATAAAACACCAAAAATATATTTATCTTATCATACTATCTTTATTAGATCTCACTTTCGCAAGTGGCCGTGAAGGGATTGACAACCCCTTTATTGCGTTGGTTGCGAGTTCTCAGTTTGTTTGTGTAGGTGCGTGGGACTTTTGAGGAGCCTCCTACTGGATTGATACCTTGGTTCTCAAAACTGAGGGAAATACTTGCGCTACACTTTGCTGCATCACCCTCTCCTCTTCGAGGAAAATCAACGCAAGCTCAAGACGTAGCAAGAAGGATTTCTGGTGCCGTTGCCGGGGAGGTCTTTGCTCAAGTCAAGACATACCAAGTACCCATCACAAACCCATCTCCCTCGCATTTATATTATTTGCCATTTGCCTCTCATTTTCCTCTCCCCCACTTCACCCTTGCCGTTTTATTCACCCTATCTTTCCCAATCTCCTCCTCTCTTTCGCTTGCCCTTTTGTTTGCTCGTTTGGTTGGAATAGATGCTTATTTATTGCTAAACAGAGAACCTAAGATCTATGGATCCTCATCCGCTTGCTAATCTTTTTAAGAGATCCAATGATGATGAACCAATTGCTAGTGAGTTTTGTGCACTAGATTATCTTTATGAAGCTTTGCTCAAAATTTGTGAATCTGAAAATTACGATGAAGAAATTTATGAAGAGATTCACGATAAATCCTTGAATAAAAAGCATGTTTGCAATGATTTTCCTATAAATTCTCTTGATGTCAATAATATGCAAAACCCTAAGCTTGGGGTTGCTAGTTTTGCTATGTCTACTACTTGTTTCAGTGATCATGATTGGGGTGATTCTTCTTATAACCTTGAAAATTTATTTAAGCCCCATGATGAATTTGAGATTGATAATAGTGTTTGCAATAATATTGAAATTGGGTTTGGAAGAGTGTCAACTTTAGATCCCACATATTTGGGGTATGTTCAATCTTATGATATTTTTGATAAAAGTGGGTTCGGAAAGGTCATGACTTTAGTTAATGTTAATCCCACTATCTTGGAAGAGTGTCAACTTTGCATGCATGTGGATCATGTTGAGAATATGTTTTTTGATAGCTATTTTGTTGAATTTTCCTATGATCCTACATGTAATTATTATGAGAGAGGAAAATATGGTCGTAGAAATTTTTATCTTATTAAATTACCTCTCGTCATGTTGAGATTGCCATCGTCTCTTTCTTCTTCCTTGCGTATACTAGTTTTTGCTTGCCTTGCAAATTTGTTTGCTTATAATATGCCTATGCATAGGAAGTATGTTAGACTTAGATGTGTTTGTCATGTGTTTTATGATGCTTTCTTTTTTGCTTCAATTCTTGTCTTTCATGTGAGCATCATTGAAATCTCAATGCCTAGCTAAAAAATGCTTTAAAGAAAAGCGCTTGTTGGGAGGCAACCCAATATTTTTCCTTGCTGTTATTTAATAAATCTTGCATCTACCTTCTGTTTAGATGTGTTTTTACTTTTAATTAGTGTTTGTGCCAAGTAGAACCTATAGGATAACCTACGATGATAGTTGATTTGATTCTACTGAAAAACAGAAACTTTGCATGCACGAATATAATTTTGTTAAATCACAGGAACGTGATTTTATGTTGATTCTTTTTTCTTATGTTCAATAAACAAATTTTCCAGGAATTCCTATTTTGGTAGGATTTTTAGAGTTTCAGAAGTTTGCGTTAGTTACAGATTGCTACAGACTATTCTGTTTTTGACAGATTCTGTTTTTCGTGTGTTGTTTGCTTATTTCAATGCATCTATGGCTAGTAGTTCAGTCTATGAACCATAAAGAAGTTGGAATACAGTAGTTTTAAAACCAAATTAAATAAATAATGAGTTCATTGCAGTACCTTATGTGGTGGTTTTGTTTTCTTTCACTAACGGAGCTTATAAGATTTCCTGTTGAGTTTTGTGTTGTGAAGTTTTCAAGTTTTGGGTAAAGCTTTTATGGACTATGGAATAAAGGGTGGCAAGAGCCTAAGATTGGGGATGCTTGAGGCACCCCAAGATATTCAAGAATAGCCAAAATCCTAAGCTTAGGGATGCCCCGGGAAGGCATCCCCTCTTTCGTCTTCGTTCATTGGTAACTTTACTTGGAGCTATATTTTTATTCGCCACTTGATATGTGTTTTGCTTGGAGCGTCGTGTATTATATTAGTCTTTGCCTTTTAGTCTACCACAATCATCCTTGCTGTACACATCTTTTGGGAGAAGCCTATTTGATTAGAATTTGCTAGAATACTCTATGTGCTTCACTTATATCTTTTGAGCTTGATAGTTTTTGCTCTAGTGCTTCACTTATATCTTTTAGAGCACGGTGGTGTCTTAATTTTGAAGAAATTGCTGGTCTCTCATACTTCACTTATATTATTTTGAGAGTCTTTTAGAACAGCATGGTATTTTCTATGATCATAAAGTTGGTCCTAGAATGATGAGCATCCAAGTTGGGTATAATAAAAACTATCATAGAAAGTGAATTGGATGCTATGATAAATTTCATGCTTGATAATTGTTTTGAGATATGGAGGTAGTGATATTAAAGTCATGCTAGTTGGGTGATTATGAATTTAAAGAATGCTTGTGTTGAAGTTTGTGATTCCCGTAGCATGCACGTATGGTGAACCGCTTTGTGATGAAGTTGGATCACAATTTTATTTATTGATTGTCTTCCTTATGAGTGGCGGTCGGGGACGAGCGATGGTCTTTTCCTACCAATCTATCCCGCTAGGAGCATGTGCATAGTGCTTTGATTTTTGATGACTTCTAAATTTTTGCAATAAGTATATGAGTTCTTTTGATTAATGTTGAGTCCATGGATTATACACACTCTTTCACCCTTCCACCATTGCTAGCCTCTCTTGTACCGTGCAACTTTCACCGGTACCATACACCCACCATTTACCTTCCTCAAAACAGCCACCATACCTACTTATTATGGCATTTCCATATCCATTTCGAGATATATTGCCCTGCAACTTTCCACCGTTCTGTTCATATGACACGCATTACTTTTTTCATATTGCTTTTTGCATGATCATGTAGTTGACATTGTATTTGTGGCTAGGCCACCTTCATAATTTTCATACATGTCGCTCTTGATTCATTGCCTATCCCGGTACACCGCCGGAGGCATTCATATAGAGTCATATCTTGTTCTAGCTTTGAGTTGTAAATCCATAAAAGTGTGATGATCTTCATTATTAGAGCATTGTCCTAGTGAGGAAAGGATGATGAAGGCTATGATTCCCCCACAAGTCGGGATGCGACTTCGGACTTTACAAAAAGAAAAAAAAGAAAGAAAAAAATAGAAAGGACAAAAAGAAAAAGAAAAAAAAGAAAGGCCAAAAAAAAGGAAAGGCCAAAGAAAAAGAAAAAAAGAAGAAAAGAAAAAAATAAAATGAGAGAAAAAGAGAGAAGGGACAATGCTACTATCTCTTTTTCCACACTTGTGCTTCAAAATAGCACCATGATCTTCATGTTAGAGAGTCTCATATGTTGTCAATTTCATATACTAGTGGGAATTTTTCATTATAGAACTTGGCTTGTATATTCCAATGATGGGCTTCCTCAAAATGCCCTAGGTCTTCATGATCAAGCAAGTTGGATGCACCTCACTTTGTTTCTTTTGTTGAGCTTTCATATATTTATAGCTCTAGTGCATCCGTTGCATGGCAATCCCTACTCACTCACATTGATATCTATTAATGGGCATCTCCATAGCCCGTTGATACGCCTAGTTGATGTGAGACTATCTTCTCCTTTTTTTGTCTTCTCCACAACCACCATTCTATTCCACATATAGTGCTATGTCCATGGCTCACGCTCATGTATTGCATGAAAGTTGAAAAAGTTTGAGATTATTAAAGTATGAAACAATTGCTTGGCTTGTCATCGAGGTTGTGCATGATTAAATACTTTGTGTGATGAAGATAGAGCAACAGCCAGACTATATGATTTTGTAGGGATAACTTTCTTTAGCCATGTTATTTTGAGAAGACATGATTACTTTGATTAGTATGCTTGACGTATTGCTATTTTTATGTCAATATGAACTTTTATTTTGTATTCATTTGGATCTGAACATTCATGCCACAATAAAGAAAATTACATTGAGAAATATGCTAGGTAGCATTCCACATCAAAAATTTCTTTTTTATCATTTACCTACTCGAGGACGAGCAGGAATTAAGCTTGGGGATGCTTGATACGTCTCCAACGTATCTATAATTTTTTATTGTTCCATGCTATTATATTACCCCTTTGGATGTTTATGGGCTTTATTTTACACATTTATATCATTTTTTGGACTAACCTACTAACCGGAGGCCCAGCCCATATTGCTGTTTTTTTGCCTATTTCAGTATTTCGAAGAAAAGGAATATCAAACGGAGTCCAAACGGAATGAAACCTTCGGGAGCGTGATTTTTGGAACGAACGTGATCCGGAGAGCTTGGAGTGCAAGTCAAGAAGCTTCCGAGGAAGCCACGAGATAGGAGGCCCCCCCTGTAGGGTGCGCCCTCTGTCTCGTGGGCCCCTCGGGCGGCCACCGACATACTTCTTCCTCCTATATAAACCTACGGACCCTGAAAACATCCAGGAGCACCACAAAACACAATTTCCACCGTTGTAACCTTTTGTATCCGCGAGATCCCATCTTGGAGCCTTCGTCGGCACTCTGACGGAGGGGGAATCGACCATGGAGGGCTTCTACATCAACATCCTTGCCCCTCCGATGAGTTGTGAGTAGTTTACCACAGACCTACGGGTCCATAGTTATTAGCTAGATGGCTTCTTCTCTCTTTTTGGATCTCAATACAATGTTCTCCCTCTCTCTTGTGGAGATCTATTTGATGTAAACTCTTTTTGCGGCGTGTTTGTCGAGATCCGATGAATTGTGGGTTTATGATCAAGTTTATCTATGAATAATATTTGAATCTTCTCTGAATTCTTTTATGTATGATTGAGTTATCTTTGCAAGTCTCTTCGAATTATCAGTTTGGTTTGGCCTACTAGATTGGTCTTTCTTGCCATGGGAGAAGTGCTTAGCTTTGGGTTCAATCTTGCGGTGTCCTTGCCCAGTGACAGAAAGGGTTGCAAGGCACGTATTGTATTGTTGCCATCGAGGATAACAAGATGGGGTTTACATCATATTGCATGAGTTTATCCCTCTACATCATGTCATCTTGCTTAATGCATTACTCTGTTCTTATGAACTTAATACTCTAGATGCAGGCAGGAGTCGGTCGATGTGGGGAGTAATAGTAGTAGATGCAGGCAGGAGTCGGTCTACTTGTTATGGACGTGATGCCTATGTACATCATCATGCCTAGATAATCTCATAACTATGCGATTTTCTATCAATTGCTCGACAGTAATTTGTTCACCCACCGTAATACTTATGCTATCTTGAGAGAAGCCTCTAGTGAAACCTATGGCCCCTGGGTCTATCTCTTATCATATTTGCTTTCCATTTACCTTTATTTGCATCTTTACTTTTTGCTTCTATATTATAAAACACCAAAAATATATTTATCTTATCATACTATCTTTATTAGATCTCACTTTCGCAAGTGGCCGTGAAGGGATTGACAACCCCTTTATTGCGTTGGTTGCGAGTTCTCAGTTTGTTTGTGTAGGTGCGTGGGACTTTTGAGGAGCCTCCTACTGGATTGATACCTTGGTTCTCAAAACTGAGGGAAATACTTACGCTACACTTTGCTGCATCACCCTCTCCTCTTCGAGGAAAACCAATGCAAGCTCAAGACGTAGCATCAGGGCCCACATCGGTCGGGAGTGGCGCTGGAGAGGAGCGATGCAGCACTGGAGGAACTGCTTCATCACCCAGGGCGTAGTCACGCCGAGCTCTCTCAACGTCCCCATTCGGCGCCAGACGAAGGAGAGCCAGGGGCTCACGAGCCGCTCGTGGCCCCAGCCCGGATTGGGGATAGCAGGCAATGTCGGGTGCGAGAGCAGGGGGCTGGGCACTCCGACATCCATGTACAGCCACCACATCTGAAACCCGCTCATGGAAGGTGGAAGGACAAAATCAATCCCCGAGGCGGCCATCTCTGGCACGGCCTGGAAGCTCACGCACCCCAAGCACTGCAATGGGTTGGTCAGACGCAAGGAGAAGAAGTGGCGCAAGAGGGCGATGGAAGGAGCAGTGCCCACCATGGCTTCGCATACAAAGGCGAAGACAGCAAGAAGGGTAATGGATTGAGGGTCAAGATGCATCATGTGGATCTGATAGTGGGAAAGCACCACATTGAAAAAGGTGGAGAAAGGAGGAACCAGGCCAGCCCACAGGGCGTTAGCGAAGAATCGAACCTCCATAACGATCCTATCAACAAAGGCATGGGACGCAGGCCAAGCCATCGTCCTTTCGCACTCGTTAAAGCTGGAGGCAAGGGCGGAGCGGACCTTCTCCAAGGCTTCCGGGTTGAGTATCAGCGACCGGCCGATGACGGGCACGATTACCGGAGGCGAGCTGGACGAGGGTACGGGCTTCTTCCCTTTCTCCTTTTTTGTTGACGCCATGGCGACGGAAGGGGATAGGACTCAAGATTAGATTGGAAATGGAAACAGAGGTTCAAGGAAGAAAGGGGAACAGGAAGCACGCAGGCGGCAAAGAGGAGATAACTGTGTGAAGCTTCGTGGACGCCTAGCCAGGCAGATATTGGGGGAGCATGGGGAAGCGGAGGCGCCCACGTCCAATCAACCGCCACGCGGCGACCAAGGCCGCAGGCTGTTGGGGCCCGCGGCGCTCCGCGCTTGCGCTTTGGCTTTGCTGCTAAGCCAAGTCCGAGCGCGCCTTGGGCCCGGGGGCTACTGTCGGCGTTCTGGGAACGGGGGTCCCCAGACTTGCCTGCCTGCGGCCTGTGGCCTGCGGCGTGGCTCAAGAAGTGGCCCAGTATGGCCCGTCTACATCAACCCAAGCTCAAGACCCTCGCAAGGAGCCAAGCCTCGCGGGGCGGATGATGCAACGCTTCCTTAGGGGTAGCCTCACCAGGCAGGCTCGCGAGGAGGCGGAGAGATCAAGGCAAGAAGTACCTCGCGAGGTGCTCGTGACGCAAGCCATGACGATCGGGACCAGGCGGGTGCCAGGTGGGCACCAACCTGCGCAGTGTCCTCGTTTCCCCTTTGGTGCAAAGGGGGCAAGCGCAGGTGCGGAGTACCGAGGCATCAAGCAAAGGTTTCCCAATCGGTGCAACGAGACCAAGACCAGCGGGACGGCGGGACGGAGGTCACCGTGGAGCCCAAGACAGCGTCATCGCCAGTCCCTTTTGCAGACGAACACCAACTTTAGTCAGGATAGCTTGTACTAGCTGCCCCCCTTCAAAATGGCCGTTGTTGGCTCCCTTCCCACTCAATATTTGGGAAGAGGACCAGGGCCTCTATATATAGGGCTAGTCACCGCAGTAGAGGGGCATCTGGTTTGAACTCCGATCGGATATGTCCCAAGTAGAGCACCGCACCAGCTCAAGAACACCCCTCGTGAGGATGTTCTTCCTATGTACTGTTCATCATCAGCCCCAGAGGCAGTCCACCACACCACACACTGGATTAGGGTATTACACCACAACGATGGCCCGAACCAGTATAAACCTTGTGTCCCTTGTGTTGTTCATCATGTAGCTTAGATTCGCAGCGAGGTTTTGGGGCGTGGATCGGTAGGGAGAAGATCTTTGTGCGCACCCCAGAGTTCGAACCCTAAGTGTTTTGCCAGAACCCGATATCCGACAATATGCTCTCAACCTATAGATTCGTATTCAAAATATGATCCTAATGACTATTATGAGCTCAAGGAGTCAAAGGCATATGGCCTATCCTAATAAGGTGCCTGTTCTAATTTGGCAAGGTTTTATTGGTTGCACGTATCTTGCATAAGTTGTCTTGCATTTCTTTTGCTTCGTTGCGCCGCCATCTGCTTAGTTTAGTCATGATATATGTGAATGTCATGCCCATCCATTATCAATACCTATTCCATTTGTCGGCATACCATGTTTTTCCATTCAAATGTTGTTCTTGTGTTTCAGACATCCGAAAGGAAGAGGGTGATTGCAGAACCTGAAGGAGTACAAGAAGAGTCCTTGAAAAAGGTGGTAGTAACATAGCACCCACTTACATTGGCGATAGAACCAGCGCCGCAAAACCTAAGATATTGCAACTATGCTGGTGTCTACTTTGCTCTTTGTAGTACATATTGTTCTATCATTGTACTTTCATTCATACCTGGTGGATTATGTGACATCATTGTGAATTATAGCTTGCTTATCCACTGTTCTCTCCAAATTATCAGATTTATATTAATGCTGACATTAATGTAGAATAAACCCAATGCTTATGAAGAAATTTAGTTCTGCATTGTTCTTGTAAGGATTTGTTGTCCTTCATCATTGTACTTATATTGTCAGCTAGTTCTTCATGTATACTTTGCAGCTTATTTTCAATTGCCCTCCATTTTCTACACATCAGATCTATATTTACTCTTGCCAAAAATATTGAATAAAACCAATGCTACTGAAGAAGTTTAGCTCTGCATTGCTCTTGTCAATGCCTTTTTCCTATATGCCGTATTTATATTTGTACTCTGCATCTTAGCTTAAATAATCGCCATTTGTTCCTATATTTTCACATCTATATTTACTCTTAACAGAATGTAGAAGAAAGGCAATGCTCTTGAAGAAGAGTCTGCGGTAAACTTCTTGAATCCCCCCCCCATCAATATGGACAAGGGCTTTATAGAGCCGGTCTTCACTACTAATGTAAGTTTGTCCACCCGATCCTTCAAACTTTGTTGTGTATATTTGGATAGATGTGAGTGCAAATGCTATTTATTTTTGTCATCTGCATCAAATTGCTTGTTCAAAGTTTATAAAGAAGAAGTACATCAACATAAGTTTGTCCTTCTCAATTTTAGTCTTTAGCTGCACAACCTAGCTAGTCCTTATTCATACCATGTAAATAAACTAAACATAGAAAGTTTTCTTCTTTAGCACTACATGTATGCGTGTGTTCTTGATCTCTAATCTAGTGGTGTGGTGAAACTACCAACTCCAGCACAATGTCATATCCAGCTATGTTTTAACTATGAACAATGCCATATTATATTAATGTTATTTAAATCATGTCTCTTTATTTACCAATCTGAAATGGTGTAAATTGACAGTACACTCACCATTCATGCTTATACGTTGTTTAGCACTATATGTATGCTTCTGTTCTTGATCTATAATCCAGTGGTATGGTGAAGCTGGCTGGTCCTGCACAGTGCCATTTCCTGTCGTCTCAACTATGAACAATGCCTATTATGTCAATGCTATTTTAAACCGTGTCTCTTTATTTCTCATAGAGAAATGTGATGAATTGACAGCGCTGATGCTTATACGTGCAAAACTTGTTATACCTACTTGTTTCTCTTTCAGGGTGACAACACTGATGCTAGGAAGAACTGCCACAGTGATGGTGAGACGAACCCATTGTTTGTCCCTCTAACATATATTCTAGAGAAGAAGGCAACGCATCTTGAGGGTAGCGATACAACCCCAAAGTTGTGTCTTGATGTAGTGTCAAACTTACTCAGTGACACAAGCTCAATGAAGTCGCTGCCTGAATCTGTTTGAATTCTTCAGTCGGAAATTCAAGAAGAAAGACATGCTTCGGCTCAAATTCGACTAGAACTCCAATCTCTATGCAAGATTAACCATAAGTACAGGATGTCTATTGATGCTATGCAGCTTGAGTTGGTGCATATAATCATCAAACAAGTGTAGTCTCATCAGGTTGCTAAGTTTCTTGCGCCGCAGCTCCTGGGAAGGGCTAACCTTTCTTGAACTGTGTTGAAGTGTTGTCAGTTGTGTCTATTATTTTTTTCGGCGTGTTTACTTCCGCTGGTGGCAACCTACCCAGTGTATGGAGTCTGATGTTTGGTTTCCCTTTATTATCACTCGTGGAGAACTTTGATGCCCAGGGGATGTAATATGCTATAATTTATTTGTTGTATAGTCTTGGTTTATTCTTCGTCACGATGCTATAATTTATTTGTTGTTTATGTTGTCGTCGCTTAGAGAAAAGGTCGTAATCTTCGATCGGAGTGCAATGAGCCAATAGGTTAGGTTTATATGAAAATAATTTTGATACTAAAACTGGCCGGTCGCCAATCGCTAGTACGGGCCGAACCGTGGGCCTACAATCATCTTGGGCCATTAGTTAGGTCTAGACTTAACCTGGCCCACTATTAGTTTTGGGCCACTAAAAGGTCCAGTAAACCGCTTGCCTTAATTGGGCCAAAAAATTAAATAGGCTTTTAACAAGCTGAGATTTAGATTGAGCCTTAATTGGAACAAATCACAGGCCGACAGCAGGCTGTAATATATATCGGCCCATTATTAGCCCATTGGTATGACGGGCCATTAATAGACTAAAATGTTTTTGGGCCTTGGCTGACCCAATTACATGACAGGGTGGAAGTAGGCCGGATGTATAATGGGCCAAAATTAGGCCCAACACTATCAAGGGCCTTTAACGGGCAATAGGCAGTTTGGGCTAGAATGTATCCACAAAGACTACGGCCTGTTAAGAGTCCTAAAGTCACTACTGAGGGAGTCCTGGATTAGGGGGGGTCCTCGGATAGCCAGACTATATGCTTATGCCGGACTGTTGGACTATGAAGATACAAGATTGAAGACTTCGTCCCGTGTCCGGGTGAGACTCTCCTTTGCGTGGAAGGCAAGCTTGGCAATTAGGATATGTAGATTCCCTTCTCTGCGACTATGTGTAACCCTAGCCCCCTCCGGTGTCTATATAAACCGAAGGGTTTAGTCCGTAGGACAGGGAACAATCATAATCATAGGCTAGCTTCTAGGGTTTATCCTCTACAATCTCATGGTAGATCAACTCTTGTAATACTCATATCATCAAGATCAATCAACCAGGAAGTAGGGTATTACCTCCATAGAGAGGGCCCGAACCTGCGTAAACATCGTGTCCCCCGCCTCCTGTTACCATTAGCCTTAGACGCACAGTTCGGGACCCCATACCCGAGATCCGCCGGTTTTGACACCGACATTGGTCCTTTCATTGAGAGTTCCACTATGTCGTCACCATAAGGCTTCATGGCCCCTTCAATCATCTATAACGATGCGGTCCAAGGTGAGGTTTTCCTCCCTAGACAGATCTTCGTATTCGGCGGCTTCGCACTGCGGGCCAACTCCCTTGGCCATCTGGAGCAGATCGATAGTTATGCCCCTGTCCATCAGGTCAGGTTTGGAAGCCAGAACTACACTGCCGATATCCGGGGAGACTTGATCTTTGACAGATTTGAGCCCATGATAGGTGCACCCTACAGCCACGATGAGCGTGACCTAGATCTGCCATTGGACGGCGTTCAGAAGATCCCACTTGTAGCTGCCCTGGCTTTAGATCCAGTTTAGATCATGCCATCCGAGGACGGGAGGATGGACCCTGCCATGGAAGCTGCACACTTAACGACGATAGAGCCGAACACAGATTTCACTTCCAATGAGGTCTATGTCATCAGACCCTCGGACTCGTCTCCAGCCATAGGCTCCGAACCGCGTGCATCCGCACCCATCGGATCTAACTGGGCGCCGATCATGGAGTTCAGCTCCGCGGATATCTTCCAGCACTCGCCCTTGGGCGACGAGCTAAACTCATTAAACATCTCTCCTTGTCAGGAAACTCTTGGCCGAACTATGTTCGGCTTGAGTGGGAAGCGGACAACGAAGTAATTCATTTCCCACCCATCACCCACTTAATAGCCACTGTCGACAACTTAACCGACATGCTTGATTTCGACTCCGAAGATATCAACGGTATGGACGACGATGCCGGAGAAGAACGGGAACTACCGCCCCCAGGGTGCTGGACATCCACCTCATCATATGACATATATATGGTGGACACACCCAAAGAAAACAATGTCAAGGATCAAAAGGATGCAACGGAGGATAATCCTCTTGAAAAGCAAACAAAGCACCAACGTCAGCGGAGCCGCTCTAAAACCCGCCATAGCAAAAACAGCGATACTGGCACAAGAAAGAATAACACCCCAGACGATGCTAAAGATAAGGACGACCCCACAGACCCAGCGATGGAGCAGGAAGAGCAAGGGGACGGCAAACACAGTCCGGGGCCGCTGTCCGATCGCAGCGATGTCGAAGGCAAAACTTATAAACATGTCTCCGGAGAGGAGATCAGTCCGGACGACGATGCACGCATCATCTCGGAAAAACACTTGGAACAAGAGCACCTCCATAAGAGACTTATTGCCACCGCGAGGAGCTTGAAGAAGCAGAAGCAACGGCTTAAAGCCGCGCATGATACGCTCAACCACAGATGGAACGAAGTGCTTGACATTGATGAAAGATATGGTGGTGATCGCCGGACAAAGAGCTACCCAAAACAAATGCTGCTGCCCGAATTCGACGACGAGGCTATCACGCCCACTCCGCCGAAAAACAATATGGCCGATCTACCGGACCGACCACCTCGTGGCCGAGACATAACGGCTAATGACACCACACACAAGTTAGCACATGATCTACGTGAGCACCTGGACAAAAGAGTTGGTATGACCAGGTCCATCTACGGATCTAGGAAACGTGTTCCTATGCAGGATCACGGCCACCAAAATGACTATACTGATCGACTACCAGCTCGGAATCAACACCGAACACTACATCCGCCGGACCCACGCCACGACACATCCAAGTACAGGGGCGCCGCACACCCCCCGTGCTTCACCATGAGGTGCTGGATCATGACTTTCTATAGGGGTTTAAACCCATAAACATCAAGGCATAAGATGGAACGACAGACCCTGCAGTCTGGATCGAGGACTTTTTTCTTCACATCCATATGGCTCGCGGAGACGATCTCCACACCATCAAATACCTGCCCCTCAGGGTGAAAGGACCAGCTCGGCACTTGTTGAAAAGCCTCCCCAAAAATTCCATTGGAAGCTGGGAGGAACTCGAGGACGCTTTCAGGGCTAATTTTCAAGGGACATATGTCCGACCTATGGATGTAGACGATTTAAGTCACATAATCCAACAACTCGGAGAGTCAGCCCGTAAGCTTTCGAACAGATTTCTCACCAAGAAGAACCAAATTGTCGACTGTCCGGATGCCGAAGCCCTAGCAGCTTTCAAACACAGTGTCCGGTACGAATGGCTTGCTAGACACCTCGGCCAGGAAAAGCCAAGGACAATGGCAGCCCTAACAACTCTTATGACTCGCTTTTGCGCGGGCAAGGGTAGTTGGTTGGCCCGAAGCGGCACCAGCGATCCAGACACATCCGAAATAAGGGATGGCAATGGAAAACCGCGACGCAATAAAAACAAGCGTCGAAATAATGAAGACAACCCAGACAATACAGCGGTAAATGCCAGATTCAGGGGCTCTAGACCCGGTCAACGGAAAAGGCCATTTAAAGGCAGTAGAGATGGTCCGTCCAGCCTAAATAAAACTCTAGACAGGTCCTGTCAGATTCATGGCACCCACGAGAAACCTGCGAATCACACCAACAGAGAATGTTGGGTCTTCAAGCAGGCCGGCAAGCTAAACGCCGAACACAAAGGGAGGGAGCCGCCAAGTGAAGATGAGGACGAACCTCGCCAACCGAACACTGGGGGACAGAAAAAATTTCCACCGGAGGTCAAAATAGTGAACATGATTTACGCCACCCACATACCAAAGAGGAAGCGCAAATGCGCACTCCGAGACGTATATGTTGTATGTCACATCCCTAGTCCTGGCATGCACTAGGCTAGCCCTTCATGTGTGCATCATGTTTAAATTTTTATTTAAGTTGAAATGGGGATTGCTCAAACCCTAGCACCAGATTAAATCAACTAGGTTCAAATAAAAATATTCTCAATGAACCCAAAATGCTCTTCAGAAAAGTTCATTATTTTTGGATTGGTCTAGAACCTCTTCCAAAAATGGTGCACATTTTTTAGGCCATTCTAGATTTTTGAATTAAATCATATAGAATTTGCATTTGGGCATTTAAATGCTATAAAATATTTTAAATGCTCAAATAATCCCAAACTGAAATGTTTACTGTAGGATATATTTCCAACAGTGGTCATGAGTAGTTGCATGATTTTTGGGATTGATTTAGTATTTTTAATAAAGCCACAAAGTTGCAGAAAAATAGAAAACAATAATTAAAATAGGAAACGGAGAGAGAGAGGAAAGTATCTGGGCCGCTTACCTGTCCAGCCTGGTGGCCCAAGTGGCCGGCCCATCCCACCACCGCTTTCCCTCCTGTTGTCTTCCTCCTGCCAGTAGGAGCAGCTGCGTGCTCACACGCGCGCGGCCGAGGAGGCCAGCTCCTCCCTGCCTGGCTGCCCCCTCGTCGCCCTGGACGCTTTTGGAGACGCCACGCAGCCCCCCTACTCCTCTCGCTCTCTCCCCGTGCTCATTCCCTCCCCCGGATCTCTCTCCCTCACGCACCGAGCGGAGTCCGTCGCCGCCGTTCACTGCCACCGCGTCCACCGAGCTCCCCTCGCCCCTCTGTTTTGTCCAACGGGCTCGCCTCGACGCCATGGATCACCAAGATGAAGCACGCGCTCGCGGGATGCCTGAAACGTCTCCATCGAGCTCATCATCGTCCTCTGACCCGACAATCGCCGCCCGTCGATTCGCCGCCCCGAGCGCATCCCCGAGCCCATGGAGCTGCTCTTCGGCCTCCCTGTGAGCTCCTGTTGCTTCCCCCTCGCTCCCCCCTCCGTTCCCGTCGCCTAGCCCCGTTTTCTGATCGAGCCCGAGAGCTCACCGCCGCCGGCCATGGCGCCGCCGTAGCTAGAGCGCATGCACGACGCATTAGAGCCCACCCCCGTGCTCAGCGAGTCCATAGGACTCCTTAGCAACCCGCAGCTCGTCCTCCCGTGCACCAAAACACCGTATCCGAGCGTGCCCGTACTCCGGCCGCCGCGCAAGTCTCCGCCGCCGTCGTTTTAGGCCACTAGAGTTGCCGCTGTTAGCACCACTGGACCCGGACGAGTCTCCTCGTCACGTAGAGCCTCTCCTCCGTGCAAATGGTCGCCTGTAGGCGAAACCCGAGCTACCCCAAAGCGTCCCCGCCGCGTTTTTGGTCGTCGCCGGCGATACTCCGGCAAGCTGACGTGGCACCGCCATTAGTGGCTAATGATGCCACTAACTAAACCCATAGCTCACTGACACATGGGCCCCACACCCTAATTAACCCCGGGTTTTATTTCTTGTTTAGTTTAAATTAACTCAGCAGGACCCACACGTCAGAGTTGACCCTGCTGACGTGGCTGTTGACTGGGTCCACATGTCAGCGACACTAATCAGCCCCAGTCACTGACCAGTGGAACCCACTGGTCAGGTTTGACCTGAACCCGCCCTGTTGACCTGATGACGTCAGGGTGATGTCATGCTGATGCAGTAAATGATTTTCTGGATTTAAAATAAATCAGAAAATCCAGAAAATATCCCAAACTTCTAAAATTCATAGTAATTCAACCGTAACTCCAAATGAGATAAATTATATATGAAAAATGATCAAAAAAAATCCAATCTATCCATCTGTACCGTTTTCATGCATGTTAGAACAACTTATGGCTGCTGTTTAGGACAAATCATATACTGACATATAAACCTTCACATATGGAGTTTGAATTTGAACCTAAGGTTCAAACCAACTTCATTTAACCTGCTGCTAGTTGCATTAGCCCAACACACTCATTTTGCCATGTCGTGATCATGCATCATATTGTGCATTGCATTGATTGTGTTTCCTTCTATGTTGCCGGAACTTGCCCCCTCTCGATAGACGTGGTTTCGACGATGTGATCAATGACACCGATGAAGAACTATACTATCTTCAGAAGTGCCAGGCAAGCAAAACCCCCTTGTTCATTCCGATACAATCCCACTCTCTCCCTCCTGCTCTCTTTTACTGCATTAGGACAACAACGATTCAACTGTTACATGCTGCGGTAGTTGAACCCCTTTCCTCTGCATGACCTGTCATTGCCACAGTAAATAGATGAAACCCACTAGCATGAGTAGGAGTTGTTTGAGCCCTGATGTGCCTACTCATTCATGCTTGTTTGTCATGCCTGCTATTGCTTAGAGTTGTGTCAGGTCTGATTCATCGGGGATGAATTGGAGGTGTGTGAACATGTCCTACTGTTGAGAGCTAAGTGTGTGAACACGATTTGGTAAAGGCGGCGGTGAGAGGCCATGTAGGAGTACATGGTGGGTTGTCTCATTGAAGCCGTCCTCAGGAACTGAGTTCTGTGTTTGTGATCCATGAACAGCTACTACCACGCATTGGAATGCTTAAGTGCCCCTCTCGACTTATTAATCAACCTGATCTCTGTCCAGGAGTTGCAACTAGTTTCTGGTGTTTGTAGGTAGTGTTAGTAGTCTACTAAGTGGCACCCGGTACAGGTGGGCTTGGGACAGACTAGGCACAGTGGCACGGTGTACCAAGTGTCACCCGGATGGTGGGCTTGGGAACCCTGCTCACATCAGTTGGGGCCGTGAGCGACACCCCGACCGGATCTCCTTGCGGATGGAACCCGAATAGGCGATAAACCTGGACGAGAGACTTGTGTGGTTAGTCAGGTCGTGGCCGACACCCTCGCCAGGCTTTCGCTTGAAGGTTGCCGAGATACATGACGTGTACATGGCGGTAAGCTGCGAGAGCGTGTGTGAAGAAGTACACCCCTGCAGGGTTAATATGATCTATTCGAATAGTCGTGTCCGCGGTAAAGGACTTCTGGGTTGCCTGTACAGTTCATAGACAAGTGAAAGTGGATACTCTAAAATACGCAAGATAAGCGTGAGTGCTATGGATGGCGTTCTCGTAGGGAGATGGGAGCGGATCCATAGTGGTGTATTGATATGGTGAATATGTGGACTCGTGTGCGCCACCTCAAAAGAGTTACTTGCAGTCGTAGTTTAGGATAGCCACCGAGTCAAAGCTGGCTTGCTGCAGTTAAACCCCACCATCCCCTTTGTTGACAATGATGCATATGTAGTTAGTTCTGATGTAAGTCTTGCTGGGTACATTTGTACTCACGTTTGCCTATTTTATGTTTTTGCAGAGAGACTTCAGTCTCGCTAGTAGTTCTGCTTGGACTTCGACGTTTAGCTTGTTACCTCAGCTACGATCTTGTGCCCTCAGCAGGATCTAGTAGATAGTCAGGCTTCTCGGCCTTTTTCATTTCTAGATGTCTGTACTCAGACATGTTAAGCTTCCGCATGTGCTTTGACTTGTATGCTCTGATTGTTGGGTCATGAGACCCATGTTTGTAATATCTCGCTCCTCGGAGCCTGTTGAATAAAATACTTGAGTTGTAGAGTCATGTTGTGATGCCATGTTGTATTGGCACATATCGAGCATATTGTGTGAATGTTATTGAAATGCTTGGTATGTGTGGGATCTGACTATCTAGTTGTTTATCCTTAGTAGCCTCTCTTACCGGGAAATGTCTCCTAGTGCTTCCAGTGAGCCATGGTAGCTTGCTACTGCTCCGGAACACTTAGGCTGGCCGGCATGTGTCCTTCTTTGTTCCTGTGTCTGTCCCTTCGGGGAAATGTCACGTGATGAATACCGAAGTCCTGTTAGCCCGCTACAGCCCGGTTCACCGGAGTCCTCTAGCCCAGTGCTACAGCCTGGATTCACTCGCTGATGACCGACACGTTCGATGCTGGGTCATGGATGCCTGTCCCTGTAAGTTTGTGCCACTTTGGTTTTACGACTAGCCATGTCAGCCCGGGCTCCTTATCATATGGATGCTAGCGACACTGTCATATATGTGTGCCAAAAGGCGCAAACGGTCCCGGGCATAGGTAAGGCGACACCCGTGGGGATACCGTGCGTGAGGCCGCAAAGTGATATGAGGTGTTACATGCTAGATCGATGTGGCATTGAGTCGGTGTCCTGACAGCTTTGGTATTAGAGCCTGACTGCCTGTAGGATTACCAAGCCAAACTGGTCGAAGTTGAGTCTAGAAATTCTTTAGTTATATAAGGGAATTGATTGTGGGATGGAACGTAAGGCTCTTTTTACTCCTTATACCTCATGCCTTCTGATCTGAGCCATCTTATCTTTCCTACGGGGTTAAGAAACTAGGCTTTCTCTTCTTTCTATCAGGATCACGTGTTACTAATTTGTAGCTTATAGAATTGTTGGACTTAAGCCTTGGTTCAGTTCCTACTACTTCCGTATGTTAACTGTTGATCTTGAAACCTTGATATTGTTCTTTTGAGTGGTTATGCCACCATTTTTGTAGCATGTCTCAAATCTTTTTGAGCATTTACAGCCGTTATGCTGTCCGAGTCATCCCAAGTCTCTAAACAGTCTGATGCATTTGCAAATCCCTTCTTCATGTTCCCGATGTCCTCTGTGGGCAGATTAACCACACTAAACAGTGAGTTGAGGTACTCTATTGCCTCAGCATTTATGTTGGAGCTATTTTTATGACCCTAGCTGTCTAGGGTATCACCTAGTAATTTAGCCATGCTTTTGTTCCCAGTGTGATGATTCTGGCCACCATCCTCGAAAGCATCCCGTGATGCAATTTAGTTAGTAGGTATTCTACTCCTGGGTTTTGAACCCGAGATTCACCCTACTTCATGTTGTTAGTATTTGCTAGTTCCTTTAAGATATTAGTAACCTTTGTGATAGTCCTCGAGGTCCGTGGTATTTCCTTCTTCCAATACCATGAACTATTTATGGCAGAAGTTCCTCGTTGAACCGAAAAATCACAACCAGAGTGCTCCTGATGAGTTCTCCATTCTATATCGTGACTCTGCCAGTTCTACCTTTCTGCATGGGTTATCCGGAAGAAATATGTTGAATTTGACTCGACATACTAAACTATGCATCCACAACTCAGAAAGTCATATGTTCCTTTGAGTTGTCCCTCCGTAGTTGTATCCTGTCACCCGTCTATTAATTGATAGTCAAGAGTATGCGTGCATTCGTTCATCGATGCCTATTACTCTTGTGGTCCGTCAAGCAATTCTATTCTGGAATGACTAGGAGAAACAAACTCCAGTACCTCATCAAAATCTAGTATTTGGTCAAAGCAGTTGTATTCCGCAGATCAAAATGCCAACCCAACTTTTGATTCTGTTCTACCCTGAAGTATTACCGTCTTTATGTCAGCATTTTCATGAGAATTGCACCGGCTCTTGTGAATTCTTGACGTAGTGATACTTAGGTTCCATGTTATTGTAACCGGAATGCCGACAAGTGAACCGTGATGTGTGAAACCAATACTCCTAGCAACCTTGTTGCTTGGTAGTTAAAGGACAATAATTTCATTCTTGGAGTGTTGGTTCTTGAATCATCATTCTAAGACTGATCGTGCTACCTAGTCCTTATTTCCGGTGCACTCTTCGATCAATGAATTAGGATTATTCAAACCCTTGCTCTGTTGATCATATCGTCTTGCCCTGAAAAGCAAGATTGTTCTCGAGCTTAGTAACATATCAGTGGTTCGTGTTTCCGAATATCTTCTCGGAAGTATTACCAGGTTGTCACCTGACCGCTATGTTGAGTTTGTGATCATGTTGGTTTTCCTCCAAACCACCCATTCTCCAAGAATCTGTGCCGGATACCCCTGAGCTAGTTGGTTAAGCTGGACAACAACTTGGAGAGTTGGAAGATAAAAGCTTGCCTAGCTTAGCTCATTTTAAGGGATATCTTGTGTGAGTGTTGAAGAAAGATGATATCTTCATTGATTGATCCTCGTGATCAATTGCTGGATCTATTGTCTTACCAAACCTTTGATTTGCATATGGGCTATCGTCAAATCAAGTCAGAACCAATGATATTCGTAATGTTGTCTTACTCGTGGTTGTTTCCTCGAGCATACACCATTATATCTTTTGGGTCTGACCAATGCTATCACTTGTTCACATAATTATGGAATTCCATCTTCATGGAAACCTGGATGAATTGTTGTTGAGCCCATCAACAACATTGTTATCTTCTCCATGATTTGTGTTGAACATCCAGCTAGTATTGGAAACTTTATAAGCATCATCTTCATGTTCCGTTCATGAAGAATATGCTTGGACGGAAGAAGTGAGTCCCTCTAATTCATGTGCACTTGATGCAAGTTGCCGCCATGAATTTGAGAAGGCTTGTTTTACCTCCTCTAGAATCATCCCAAGTCAGTCATGCATGTGCGAAGTATTCTATGGTCTGATAGAATGGTCATCTTCATTCCATACGTATCCCTAGCACACCAAGCCACTGATTGAGTTGTTCAAAGATAAAGGAGTCTGTCCAAGGTGAACCCTTTGGACTTCCACGCGTGGAGACTTCAATGTCATTAATGATGGTTCCCCACCTGAACTCGGTAGTTTTTATTATAAGACTACTACGTGGTCATGCTTGTCTGAGACAGCATGTTCGTATGTGTGTAGCAGAACCCGCTCATGTTTTGGAGCTTACTACCATAGTCCATTACCTGAGAATCTCGCAACGCCATCTCGTCAATTTGTGTTGCAAACTTTCATTTTTCCTTCTAGACTTGATGAGTCTGGAATATCCTGACACCAGCCAGATCTCAATCTCAGGCAGATATGATGGTTGGAACATTTCCCAAGAACTATAATATTGGTCCCTCGATAACCGGTAAGGTGGATGTCGTGGCTAACACACCCAGCCGGAAGACCTACTATTGTAGTTTCTTGATTGAGAAAGTTGGCCACCTCCCCATAAGGATTTCGTAGGATTTACTCCCTAGTTATTCCTTATGGATTCTTGAGCTTCCGAAGTCCGACCTGTTACTTGATGTTCTAGATACCAAACCATGTAAATAGGTTACGCTAGCACATCAAGGAGAATATTAGAAGCAGAGTGCTAAATGTCTCTCGGTCGATCATCTAGATTTTGTTTCCTTGGCCTCGCTAAGGTGGAATCTGAGAAGGTGTTATCTTCCTTTGCATCTGCATCATCCATCACTATTCATCATGGTAGTATGATGTGTCGCCAGGATCCTCGGCATGGATGTTGGCAAGACCCTCATGAATATGGAAATGCTCAAGCTCTTGAGAGCACGCGCAAGCAAAATCATCCCTTGTGTTGTTTTCAATAAGGTAATCCACATCATCCATTCTAATCCGGGTATGCCATTCTACCAAACCCCTCCAAACGATCGCTCGAGAATTGCCTTAGGCTGGTATAAAGAGTTTCAATGATCTCTGAATCAAAGGTAATTATTTTGCCACTTAAGGGGATATATCTACGAGTCACCATCCCTAAGATGTCTCGTTATGGTATCATGGCAACTCAACTCCTCGCTACGTTGACAACCAATCACCACCTTTTAAGTGTGGGGTTGTTGTCTACTTAGTGAACCCACGTCATCTGCTCCACTCCATCCCTCTAGATGTGTGCTTCGTGTCTCAGCTCGAGATATGTTGCTATGTCTCATTCCGTGAGTTGATCCTGAGTTGTTCGACCTTCGATAAGATCGATCCTTATAGGGTCTTTCTTTTCCTCTCATTGTCATGATTAGTTGAAGTTCTCAGAGCAAGACGTGGAGACAATGATGGTGACCGAATCAACGTTCTTATGAAGTGCAACCTGGATCGTGAAGATTGTATTAGTTTGCGTTTCCCCTTCCATCTTACCCTATGCTTGAATCTCGGGACGAGATTTTTGCTTAGTGGGGGTGAGTTGTCACATCCATAGTCCTGGCATGCACTAGGCTAACCCTTCATGTGTGCATCATGTTTAAATTTTTATTTAAGTTGAAATGGGGATTGCTCAAACCCTAGCACCAGATTAAATCAACTAGGTTCAAATAAAAATATTCTCAATGAACCCAAAATGCTCTTCAGAAAAGTTCATTATTTTTGATTGGTCTAGAACCTCTTCCAAAAATGGTGCACATTTTCTAGGCCATTCTGGATTTTTGAATTAAATCATATAGTATTTGCATTTGGGCATTTAAATGCTATAAAATATTTTAAATGCTAAAATAATCCCAAACTGAAATGTTTCTGTAGGATATATTTCCAACAGTGGTCATGAGTAGTTGCATGATTTTTGGGATTGATTTAGTATTTTAATAAAGCCACAAAGTTGCAGAAAAATAGAAAACAGTAATTAAAATAGGAAACTGAGAGAGAGAGAGAGAGGAAACTACCTGGGCCGCTTACCTGTCCAGCCTGGCGGCCCAAGTGGCCGGCCCAGCCCACCACCGCTTTCCCTCGTGTCGTCTTCCTCCTGCTAGTAGGAGCAGCTGCGTGCTCGCACGCGCGCGGCCGAGGAGGCCAGCTCCTCCCTGCCTGGCTGCCCCCTCGTCGCCCTGGACGCTTTCGGAGATGCCACGCAGCCCCCCTACTCCTCTCGCTCTCTCCCCATGCTCATTCCCTCCCCCGGATCTCTCTCCCTCACGCACCGAGCGGAGTCCGTCGCCACCGTTCACTGCCACCGCGTCCACCGAGCTCCCCTCGCCCCTCTGTTTTGTCCAACGGGCTCGCCTCGACGTCGTGGATCACCAAGATGAAGCACGCGCTCGCGGGATGCCTGAAACGTCGCCATCGAGCTCATCATCGTCCTCTGCCCCGACGATCGCCGCCCCGAGCACCTCCCCGAGCCCACGGAGCTGCTCTTCGGCCTCCCTGTGAGCTCCTGTTGCTTCCCCCTCGCTCCCCCCCTCCGTTCCGTCGCCTAGCCCCATTTTCTGATCGAGCCCGAGAGCTCACTGCCGCCGGCCATGGCGCCGCCATAGCTAGAGCGCATGCACGACGCATTAGAGCCCACCCCCGTGCTCAGCGAGTCCGTAGGACTCCTCAGCAACCCGCAGCTCGTCCTCCCGTGCACCAAAACACCGTATCCGAGCATGCCCGTACTCCGGCCGCCGCGCAAGTCTCCGTCGCCGTCGTTTTAGGCCACTAGAGCTGCCGCTGTTAGCACCACTGGACCCGGACGAGTCTCCTCGTCACGTAGAGCCTCTCCTCCGTGCAAATGGTCGCCTGTAGGCCCGTGATGAATACCGAAGTCCTGTTAGCCCGCTACAGCCCGGTTCACCGGAGTCCTCTAGCCCAGTGCTACAGCCTGGATTCACTCGCTGATGACCGACACGTTCGATGCTGGGTCATGGATGCCTGTCCCTGTAAGTTTGTGCCACTTTGGTTTTACGACTAGCCATGTCAGCCCGGGCTCCTTATCATATGGATGCTAGCGACACTATCATATACGTGTGCCAAAAGGCACAAACAGTCCCGGGCATAGGTAAGGCAACACCCGTGGGGATACCGTGCGTGAGGCCGCAAAGTGATATGAGGTGTTACATGCTAGATCGATGTGGCATTGAGTCGGGGTCCTGACACTGTAGAGCCCGTCGCCCCCAAATTCAACCCATGGTTGGCCTGCCCGATCACTTTCGATCGCAGGGATCATCCGACTAGTATCCGGCATGGAGGTTCTCCTGCCTTGGTGCTCGACCCAATAATTGACGGATACCATCTCACCCGAGTCCTCATGGACGGCGGCAGTAGTCTTAATCTGATATATCAGGACACTGTCCGCAAGATGGGGATAGACCCGTCAAGAATCAACCAAAGCAGTACTACCTTTAAAGGAGTAATATCAGTCGTAGAGGCCCGCTGCACGGGCTCTTTAACATTAGAGGTTGTATTTGGTTCTCCCGACAACTTTTGAAGCGAAGAACTAATCTTCGACATTGCTCTGTTCTGAAGCAGCTATCATGCACTACTCGGAAGAACGGCCTTCGCTCGTTTCAATGGAATACCGCATTACGCTTATCTTAACCTTAAGATGCCCGGTCCACGTGGTGTCATCAAAATCAGTGAAAACATAGAGCGTTCTCTTCGTGCGGAAGAATATGTGGCGGCTCTAGCAGCCGAACCACTGAATGGCCTTTCCAACCCGAGCAACTCATCGGTCTTCGAGACCACGGACATGGCTAGACGTGTTCGGCGCACACTTAGTTGTAGCAGCCCAGATAAACCTGAGCTGGATTAATGGTTATGCCCCCATATGTGGTGTGGGGGCTGCCTGCATGTAAAGGGTCCATAATTCGGCTTGACCCTATTTACACTCAATAGATTGAATTTTCATGGTTCATTAAGATTAACCAACTTTACGCACGGTCGCACCAGATTCTTTCACCTGGGTTTCTTCTTTTTGTTACAGATGACCATCGTGCTATACCCTTCAAAGATACGACACAACAGAGATAAAGGTGCAGACGTGCAATAGGGCCCCCTCCAAAGGTTTCTTTTTATATTAAGACCATGTGTAAACCTTTTTTATTGTCTCTTATTGTTTCACACCCTCTTGGCACTTAAAATGACCAAGAGGGATACCGGCGTTACCGGCGAGCTTATGATTCGCCGTTCTAAAACAGACGTTACAGAGACATCAACCAGTGTGTTTTTGAGCTCTATGCTCTCACCACAGGCGCTCTTCTGTCACGCCGGATTGATGCACGTACCTTGAAATTCAGGGCTCATTATCGAGGGCGGTAGTCAGCCCAGTATATGTTGTAAAGTCTGAATACCTTCGGGAGTGTTCCGCGTCGTGAGTTTGGCCTTATATGCATCAGCTCCGAATCATGTCTTTGGTCAATAGTTGGATTTGCCCGGCTCCCGTGTTTTGCTACCTTACATTCCTCTCTATCGGCTAAGGTGGCACAGGGAGAACTACTGTGATTGTGCCCTGGTTCATCCGGATGAGCACCTCAGTAGAGAAAGCCGAAAACTGGCTGTCATTATAAAGTGAGAGATTGGTCAACCACTCGATGACTCAGCGGAATCTTCGTGATTCCTCCGGATTAATGAAGGACCGGTTTCCTGGTCACGTATGTAAACGCACCATATTCGGATAAATGCGGACATACCAGGGGCTATATAGTAGTCCCACCATCAAACTCCTATGGCTAAGTGAAAGTGTTAAAGCTATATAGTCTGATTGCCTCGTTCGCCGCGCTACCACCTCCTTAACGGACCAAGACGTTGGATCAAGTGTGATTACATGCTTTGCCAAACACCCCCGCATTACACGCGAGGGGGTTGAAGCCGATGACTACAAACTTTCAGGTTATATACATATATACATAAGCGGCCGCACAGGAGGCACTACAATACTTTACGAGCAAAAGTATAAATATAGCCTTTATTATCAAAAGCATTGTTTTTACAATCAAGATACATGTCATCCGAACATGGTATTCTTTGAGCACTAAGCCTCTATTAAATGGGCAACTTCTAAGACTTCTTAAAAATAGTGCTCGGGCAAGTCCTGGCCCCCGGGTGGACCCTTGGTTGCAATATCAGTGGCCTCCATCTTCACCCAGTATGTCTTAACACGGGAAAGGGCCATCCGCACACCCTCTATGCACGCCGACCACTTGACAGCGTCGATATGCGGCACAACACGAATAAATCATTACACCAAACCAAAATAACTATCCAGACTTGGTTCCTTCGGCCAAAGGTGATCCACGACGACCTTCATGGCAAGTCCGGATAACCTATGGAGCTCGGCCATTCGGCCATTTTCTCATTCAACAGCAGCGGACGCCTAGGAGTATTAAACTGCGACCAGAACAATATTTACGCTTCATGATCTTCTTGATCTTTGAAATACTGCGTCGCATCAGCAGCACTCTTTGACAAATCCAAGTATACCTCTGAAGAACTCCACAATTGATCAAGAGGGGCATACTTCAGATAGCCGAATTTTGTTTGCAATAAAAAGGGCTTCCCAGCCGCGATCTCACCGGCTTGTCGGAGCTCCCCCCAAGCCGCTCTCATCTCAGAGTGAGTTTCCTTTGCTGCTTGTAACGCCTTCTTTAGGTCAGCCGTTTTTGCTTGGTTTTCCCTTTCGAGAAGCTCATATCGGCTAGCAGCATTTTGTAGCTCAAGAGCCATGTTGGCTATTCTATCCTCACTTTGGCGATGAGCAGCCTATTCGGCTTTTAATTCATCAGCTGCCTTCACGGCAGCCGCATTGCTTCTCCTGGCTTGCTCCTTGGTCCGAGCAAGTTCTGCCCGAAGGGTCTCCACGGCGGCAGCACCATCTACAGTGAAAGCATATCATAAATCCTAGCATTGTGCTCTTATTAATATTCGCTGACCACCCAAATATACATACCCTGTACCTCGTCAAGCCGCTTGTTCACAAGCGTGATGTCTGCATCTGCCACATCAAGTTGCCGCTTCAGCTCGGCAAATTCAGCTGTCCAGTCAGCCGCCGGAGCTGCAGCCGCCTGCGTACAAAATTGGCACCATCATTACCTGAGACTATGATCCTCTGCTTGCCTCGTCCGGATGGCAACCAGAGTCTCAGGGGCTACTACCTATACAAAGTACACCTTGCGTTTATGGTACAATCAAAAAATATCACTTTGCGTACCTCAAAGCCTCTTAGCAGGCTCGTAAAAGCTTCATTCAACCCGCTTTTTGCGGATGAAATCCTCTCAACCACCGTACCCATTAAGGTACGATGTGCCTCTGAGATAGTCGCTTGCCGCAGAAGACCTGTCAATGTGTCCGGTTGTATATCGGTCAGTCCGGGGCTTTTTTTTGTTGGTCTCTCTAGGAACTGAAAACCCAGGACTTCAGGTAGCCGAAGAGTTACCTTCTGGTCTTTGTGGATCGGGAGAGATCCTCCGGGATGACACCTCAGGGTCGTCCGCCTCATGAGGCGGAGAAGTAGGAGGAGGCGTTTTGCTCTCCATCATCTCCGGAAGAAGATCCCCCGAGGACAAACATTGTTGAGGGAGGTTATAAGCCAAACTGCAAAACATATGTCTTGGTCGTTATTCTTAGGAAAAGGACGGGGTATGCTTACTAAGCACCTTTGTTCACTTACGGCTCGGTTAACGGCTGGCCCCCCTATGGGAGTTGTGCGGCAATGTTGCCCTCCGGGGCAGGTCCCCCTGATGAAGGTTTCTTCCCTTGTTTGGAGACCTCTGCTTCCAAGTCTTTGGGGCGGTCCTTTTCTTCCCGTGGGGAGAGGGGATGCTAGATTCTCTCCTCGTTCATCCTCCGACACGGGAGTACTAATTTCCCCAGTTAGGATGCGTAACGTACCTCCAACATGAAGTCCGCTTTTGGCTTCCCCATTCCTCTCCTTGTCCTCCTCTGATGGCACTTGATAAGGTGTGCGAGCCAGCATCCTGGTTAATACAGGATCTGGCGAATCTTCGGGAAGAGGGGCGAACACCTAATCCTCTCCACCTTTCTTATCCATCCCTGGACGAGGATGGTCTTTCAGAATAATGTTGTGACAACATAATGACAGCGTGTTCGGTTGTGGAATTACTTACCTGGGTATCTGGATGGTTGCAGTCGAGGCCTGCATCCTCTGTTGTGTCTGGACACTTTATTCGTGATCCCAAGAATAATTGATACATTCCTTCGAGCGTCCTGCCGAAGAAGTGTTGAACAGTCCGTGGTCCTTCCGGGTTGAACTCCCACATACGGAGAGGTCGACGTTGGCACGACAAGACCCGATGAACTAACATTACTTGGATTACTTTGACAAGACTGATATCCTTCTTGAGGAGATCCTGAATGCGGCTTTGCAATGTCCGCACGTCATCAACCGATCCCCAGTCCAGCCCCTTGTTGACCCATGATGCAAGATGTGGTGGAGGGGCTGAGCGGAAGGCAGGGGCGGTCGCTCACTTCCTCCCTTAGGGTGCTATGATATAAAACCACTCCCATTGCCATAGGTCAGAAACTTCCGGGAGGGAACCCTTTGGCTATGAAGCATCGGCGCCTTTGCTTATTATTGCACCTCCGCACTCCACATGTCGCCCGTCGATCATCTTCGGCTTCACATTGAAGGTCTTGAGCCATAAGCCGAAGTGTGGGGTAATACGGAGGAAGGCCTCACACACAATGATGAACGATGAGATGTGAAGGAAGGAATCTAGAGCTAGATCATGAAAATCTAGCCCGTAACAGAACATGAGCCCTCTAACAAAGGGATGAAGACCGAAGCCTAGCCCTCGGAGGAAATGGGAGATGAATATGATGCTCTCGTTGGGTTTGGGAGTAGGGATAACCTGCCCTTGAGCAGGAAGCCTGTGAAGCATTTCGGCGGTCAAATACCTAGCCTCCCTAAGCTTCTTGATGTCCTCCTTTGTGACGGAAGAGGCCATCCACCGGCCTTGAAAAGGTTGGATCCGGACATGGTTGAAAGTCCGGGGCGCTTGGACTAAACCTTGGGTGTTGGAACTCGAGGTGAGGGAAGGGAAGGATCAGGCATGGAAAGAAAAGGACAGGTCTTCACCTCTTTATAAAGAGGAAGAATGTCAAGCGTCCTCTACGCGACCGTTTGGAACTTGCCTAAACCAAGGAGTCGTACTAATGGAGCGGTTGGGTTACCCACGCCTGTATTAATGAGAATCCCGTGATTGGGGGACACGATCCCTGCTTCGACAAGACGTGCCAATAAAACCGCCTCGCAAGACGTGTAGTGGCAGGTTGGAAAAACAGTTTGAATAATAACCGGGCCGTGGCGTGATGTCACGCTAGGTAAAAGTTGTCAGAAGATTAGTGTAACATCCCAAATTTTCAATTTGGAATGTTATACATTAGATCATCATTGCATATCATATTTTAATTGCATTTTGGCTCGATCCTAGAAATTCTACGCACTCAAGGACCCACGGAGAGAGTTGGGGATTTCGTTATTTTCATATTTGAGTCGTCTCAAATTTTGAAAATAGGATCATTTGATTTTAATTATTTTATCTTCAATTATTTCTTTTATAAAAATATGAGAGAGGGAATGAAATGACTTTCCCAAAATAAATAAATATTGAGGATTTAATAATAAAAGCAAACAAGATTTTATTTCGGAGTTTTATCGCTATTTTATTTGAATTAGGAAAAAATGCGCGTTTTTAAAAATTGCATTTAGGCCCCAAATAAATGTTCATCTTGTCCGGCTTGATTTTAGAAGACGGGAAAAATTTATTTCGGGTTTATTGGAGTCTGTTTAGTATTTCTTTTACTTGTTTGTCTGCGCGAAATTATTTAAAAAAACGAACCGACCTAGCCGGGCCGTGCCCGACTAGGACTTCGCCCGACCGGCCTTTAAAGCCCGAGGCCCGAGCTGCCCCTATACCCTAGCCCCGCCCCAGCCAACCCCGCCGCTGCCAACGCCAGCCGCCGCTAGTCGTCGTCGCCGTCGGATTCGCCGCTGCCCCCACGCCCCACGTAGCCAGCCGCCACCGCCGCCCTGCGGAGTCGCCGCCGCCCGTCCCGCCCCACCAGAGCCGCCCCGCCGGACCTCGCCAGAGAAAGTTTCCGTCGCTGACGGTTTTCTCTAGAAAATCGCCTGGTTTTTTTAGGAACCCGTTTTTTTGATCGGTTTATTTTTTTGGTTTAGTCTATTTAGCGGACGTTCGTCCGTACATTCGTTTTAATGAACGGTTTTTGTTGTTTAGTCGCAAACAGCGAACATTCGTTCGTTAGCCTGTTCGTCCGTTTTTCTTTTTCTCGGATTTTTCGTGATTATTTTCGATCACGATTTCTGATCCGATTTTCGTTCTAGTATAACTTTCGCTCGTTTATCAGAATCTGGCGATTCAAGTGCCTATAGTTTCGTATCGAAACCCTCTTTCCGTTTAACCAACTCAAACTAGTTTTTTCTACTATAAAATTTGACTTAGGTCCATATTAGTAAACAGAGCTTGTTTACTTTCGCCGTTTGACTTTCGTTGCTTCGTTTGATTTGATTCTTTTTGCAAACCGGAGTTCTTAAGTTGAACTTTCTGGTTAGATCTCTTATTTGAGTTTTACTGTGCATTAGATGAGTGCTTATTGTATGCTTGTTTGTTTGCAATAGAGTACCCGGAGTGCGCCGCTTGCTACTCCGAATCTCTAGGTTTCACGGATCATTAGCAAGGCAAGTAACACTTTGATCATACCTTTTTACTGCCCTGTTTTATTGCATTAGATCAATCCTCAAACAATTGCATGATTAGGATCTGATTAATATGTGGGTTTTGGGAAGTAGATGAGGTAGAACCTATTACCTATTTATTATCAAACCTTTGGGAGTTACTTCTACGTTTTCTTATATTGCCATGCTATGCTAGTAGACGTGGATTGGGTGAGTGTATCCATGACAGATGTGAGATTGTTAATTGATGGTTTACTTAAGGTGGCAACTTAAATTCACATCTGGGTGGATTGAAGCACCTGGGGAACCCAGTGTTGTCTGTATTTTTGGAAATCCTGGGGTACCGTGTGATTCTCTTATGGACCGCCACCCAGGCTCAAAGGGATCATGAGATTTTTCATGCTAGAAACTTCCGTGTGCAGCCCCGAGCTACTATGGGTTCTAGCATAGTTGATTAAGTTGCGTGAGCTCTTGAAGAGATAGACTAGCAGATGTAGGGGATGTAGGTTGGTACTGTCTACCCGGAGTAGAGAGTTAATGCTTCTGAAAGACTGTGTCTCGGTCATCCATTTCTGAAACACCATGTAGTGCGAGAAATCAAGAGGAGGAGATCGAGTCTTGCGGGGAAAAGTGCGCAAACCTCTGCAGAGTGTATAAACTAATCATGGTTAGCCATGTTCCCGGTTATGGACGTTTTGAGTATCTAGTACTTGGATTATCATGTGAATCTCATCATGTTACTTAATTTAATTTTTTTGGGTTAATGATGATGCTTAATTGGGATTGAGTTGGAGTACCCTTCTCAATGTTTAAAAACCACCATGATAGTTAAATAAAATTTATTCCTTTACAGTAGGGAAAATTGGCTTTATGCAAAACTGTAACCATAGAGCTTTCCCCCAGCCATATATGCATGTAGTATAGCATATTTCTGTTCATTACTCTATATGTGTTACATGCTAGCATATTCCATGTGCTGACCCGTTTTCGGGCTGCAACGTTCATGTTGCAGACTTTTCAGACGACGAGTAAGGTGCCTTAGGTCGTGTTCTTATACTCAGTGGTGCCGTTGGAGTTGATGGACTCGCTTATCTTCCAAGCCTTCCGCTGTTATCGTTATTAGATGGCCTTAAGCCATATTTATTGTAATGAGTTCTCTTTTGAGACATTTGATGTAATAAGTGTGTGATTGCTACTCTGTTATAAATCCTTCAAGTACTATGCGTGTCAGCATTACCGGTCCAGGGATGACACTAATGCACAGAGATCAAACTGTTTGAGGTCTGGTCACTACAAGATGGTATCAGAGCACACACTGACTATAGGACACGACCACTAAGCTAAAGCCCTAGATCACTACTCTCTCTTCTCATTTCTGACTCCTCACATTTTCTACTCTTTTAGGATGGCGGATGCAAGGAACAAGTTCACGCAACTGGATGAAGATACACCCTTTGGACGCCACCTGAAGGAAGTCACTAGATACCTGAACATTGGAGTACCAAGCTTCACCGGAACCTACATCACCACTTTACCCGAAGAGGAGCGTTGGATGATTCAAGTTCAAGTTCCAGGAAGGACATTCATGCCCGTCACTGAGCCCATAGAGTTTTCCTTTGATGCACCAACTTGGAGTCTAGGAAAGAGCATGATAGCTCACATCACCATGGGACGCATTGGAGAAGTTTACCACAAGGATCTCAAGGATAATATCTACCAGATTTGTGGGTGCCGAGATGAGCAATGGGAGATGATCAGCACCAGGAAGGATAGAGCAATTGCAGCTTTCATACAGGAGTTAAACCAGCACATTCGTTGCCAGGAGAACCAGATGTACGCAGGCATGATACACCTGAACAAGGCAATGACGAAGATCACGTAGTTGGAGGAAGAACTCAAGTCTATACGCGATGGATATGAGGAGGAAATAGCGACACTCGTGGAGAAGAATGATGATCTGAAGAAGAAGCTAAAAGTATTCATTGGATTTCCCGCGACTGGAGGAGAAGACGATGATTGCACTTGCCCGGAGAACTACATCATCATCGACAACACCGACTCGGACCCAGACGAAAGCAATGATGACTTTGTTGATGAAGCTGGAGCAGATATCATGGAGTCTTCGACCGAGTAGTTTTTCTAGTCGACCACCATAACAGTAGTAGCATTCCCCCATGTATATAGTATAGTCCGAGAACTTTTGTAACGATAGTTAGACCGTTGTATGCCCTTGTTTGCATTGATTGAAGTGATATTGTTTGTTATTGTCTCATGTGCATATGGGTAGTGTTTTCTCTCTCTAAACCTCATTCTTTTCTATTTTCTCATCTTCTCTAAACCCTCAGATGCCTCCGAGACATGACAATGGATTTGCTTTTCCACCGGAGCTCAATAAATTGATCCAGCAGCAGAATGCATTGATGCAGATGTTAGTCCAGAATCAGAACCAGGGGAACAACAACAACAACCCACCACCACCACCACCTATTGATCACTTAGCCCGTTTCTTGAGGCTGAATCCGCCGGTGTTCTCCAGTAGCACCAAGCCGATAGATGCAGATGATTGGCTCCGCAAGATGGGAAGGGAGTTGACCACTGCAGGATGCACACATGCAGAGAAGGTGTGTTTTGCCGCACATCAACTTGATGGACCCGCAGCATCATGGTGGGAGAATTTCACAGCCACTTATCCTATCGACACTGTCACATGGGATCAGTTTCAGCAGGCTTTCCGTACTGCCCATGTTTCAATAGTAGCTATGGCCATGAAGAAGCATGAGTTTCGCAACTTGCGCCAAGGAGGACGTACTGTTGGCCAGTATGTGGATGACTTTAGTAAGCTAGCACGTTATGCCCCAGATGACGTTGCTACGGATGCAGCTAAGCAGGAGAAGTTTCTGGAAGGACTAAATGATGAGCTGAGCATGCAGTTGATGGTACCAACCTTCAACAACTACCAGGAGTTGGTAGATAGAGCTCTCATGATTAAAGGAAAGCAGCAGAAGATTGACAACTGCAAGAGGAAGTATGGACAAGGGAAGTACAATTCTGGAGCTCAGCAGAAGCCTCGTTTTACCCCGAACTCGGGAGGACATTTTCAGCATACCCATGGAGGAGGTAGTTCGCACAACCATAGTGGCCCCAAAAATGGTAATGGGAATGGAGGAAGCAATGGACAAAACCGCACCAACCCAACAACAGCAGCCAAGAGGGATCTGAGCGACATTACTTGCTACAAATGCCAGAAGACTGGACATTATGCCACTGAATGTCCTGAAGCGAAGAATGGAAATGATAATGGAAGCTCTGGGAAGAAGCCCAATCCTTTCAACAAAGGACAGGTGAACCATGTTAACGTGGAGGAGGTTGAAGCCCAGCCAGATGCAGTAATAGGTAAGTTTTTGGTTAAGTCATTTACTGCAATCGTTCTTTTTGATACTGGTGCATCGCATTCATACATATCAAGGGGATTTGTGGATAAGTATAAACTGCCAACCCAAGCCCTTAGGTCACCCATGTTAGTAACCTCGCTAAGAGCAGAGTATATGGCTAGTCTATGGTGTGATCGTTTACCATTAAGGATTGGTAACTACGTGTTTCCCTCAGACCTAATAGTATTGGAATCACAAGGACTGGATATGATATTAGGCATGGATTGTTTATCGAAGTATGGAGGGAACATTGAATGTGCCAGTAAGACGATTTTGCTTACCACGCCAGAAGGAAGAAGGATAAAATATGTATCCCGGCATGTGCCAAAGAGGACTCAAGTAAATTCCTTCTCAGGAGTTGTACAGGAGGAAGTAACAGTGGTGAAGGATTTTCCTGACGTATTTCCGAAGGAGTTGCCAGGCATGCCACCGGATAGAGACATTGAGTTTTTGATTGAGTTTTTGCCAGGCACACGACTAATATCTAAGAGACCATACAGGATGCCCGCAAAAGATTTGGAGGAAATTAAGAAGCAGATTAAGGAGTTACTGGATAAAGGCTATATTCGCCCAATGTTCTTCACCTTGTGGATCGCTAGTGCTTCTAGTGGAGAAGAAGGATGGATCATTAAGGATGGTTGTTGATTATCGAGGATTGAATGAAGTGACAATCAAGAACAAGTACCCACTGCCGATGATCAATGACTTCTTTGACCGATTGCAAGGAGCTAAGCTATTTTCCAAGATCGATCTGTGATCAGGATACCACCAGTTGAAGATTCAAGAGCAGGATATACCTAAGATGGCTTTTACCACCAGGTACGGGCTGTATGAGTATACCGTTATGTCGTTTGGTATGACTAACACACCTGCCTATTTCATGAACATGATGAACAAGGTATTTATGGAGTTTCTGGATAAGTTTGTCGTGGTGTTCATTGATGATATTTTGGTCTACTCAAAGAATGAAGAAGAGCATAAGGAGCGTTTGCATTTGGTACTAGAGAAGCTCAGAGAACATCAGTTATATGCCAAGTACAGCAAATGTGAGTTTTGGTTGAAGGAGGTTGGATTCCTCGGACATATTATATCCAAAGAAGGAATAGCAGTAGACCCCACCAAAGTTGTCATTGTGACAAACTGGGAAGCACCAACAACAGTTGGAGAGTTCCGGAGTTTTCTTGGACTCGCAGGATACTACCATAGGTTCATTGAGAATTTCTCAAAGATTGCAAAGCCCATGACGGAGTTATTGAAGAAGGACACCAAGTTTAAATGGACAGAGGAATGTGAGGCCAGTTTCCAGGAGTTGAAGAAACGTTTCGTTACATCACCAGTGTTGATTCTGCCTGATCAGCGCAAGGATTATGAAGTATATTGCGACGCTTCTCGTCGAGGATTTGGAGCAGTGCTTATGCAGGAGGGAAGAGTTGTTTTGTATGCCTCACGATAGCTTAAACCCCATGAGTTGAATTATGCTACACATGATTTGGAGTTAGCAGCCGTAGTGCATGCATTGAAGACATGGAGACATTTTCTCATCAGAAACCATTGTGAGGTGTACACGGATCATAAGAGTTTGAAGTACATCTTCACGGAGAAGGAGTTGAATCTCGGGCAAAGGAGATGATTGGAGCTCATCAAGGATTATGATATGAGATTACATTATCACCCCGGAAAGGCTAACGTAATAGCTGATGCGTTGAGCCGCAAGAGCCATGTCAACACTCTCATGACCGGAGAGTTACCAAAGGAGTTAGCCGAGGATCTTCGCGAGCTATGTTTGGAGATAGTTCCGAGAGGCTATGTAGCAGCATTAGAGATTCAGTCTACTTTGATAGATAAGATCAGAAAAGCTCAGAAGACTGACAAGGAGATTGCCGAGATAAAGGAGAAAATGAGCAAAGGAAAAGCTAAGGGATTTCGTGAGGATGAGCACGATACCCTATGGTTTGAGGACCGCATTTATGTACCTAATGACCTGAAGATCAGGAAGTTGATTCTGCAAGAGGCCCATGATTCGCCGTACTCGATTCACCCAGGAAATACCAAGATGTACCTGGATTTGAAGGACACTTTCTGGTGGACCGGAATGAAGAAGGATATTGCAGAGTATGTAGCAGTATGTGATGTATGTCAGAGAGTGAAGGCACAGCATCAGAAGCCAGCAGGATTGCTACAGCCATTGTCGATACCCGAATGGAAGTGGGACAACACTACTAGGGAAAAGCCTATACACAGAATCTTATCAGCAACACGCTTTAAAATAAGGTGCTGCTGCTAATTAGCAGCAGCGTGCTCAGGAGTAACTCGCTGTTGAAACAAATATAGCAGTAGCCCGCCCGCTCAAAGACGCGCTACTGCTATAATTCCCACGAGGCTAGTTATAGCAGCAACGCGTTATAACGACGGGCGCTACTGCTACGTAGCATAGTAGCAGCGCATTTCTCCAATAAGCGCTACTGCTAAATTTACTACAAAAATTTAGCCCCATCTCCTCTATCCGATCCACTCATACAGTCACACACTAGCTCACTGGATCCCCTCTCAATCCCCCGCGCCGGTCCACCACCGTCTCCCCTCCTCCGTCTGCGCTGCCGTCACCTCCTCCTCCTTGCTGGACTCGGTACCGGCCTCCTCCTTCGTCCTTCCTCTCCACTCGCCGCTGGCCGGCCCCTCCTCGCTCCGCCTTCCTCCTCCGTCCTTCCTCCAGTGGCCGCACCGGCCGGCCCCTCCTCGCTCCGCCTTCCTCCTCCATCCTACTCTCTTCTCCATCCTCGAGTCGCCCCTCCTTCTCCCTCCTGCCCGCTACATTTTGATTTAGCAGCTAGGCTAGTTCATATGCAACATTTTGATTTAGTCGATATGATTTAGTTGATTTAGTAGGCTAGTTGATTTAGTTGACTTAGAACATTTTGATTTAGTTGATTTAATAGGCTAGTTCATTTAGTTGATTTAGTTGACTTAGAACATTTTGATTTAGTTGATTTAGTAGGCTAGTTCATTTAGTTGATTTAGAACATTTTGATTTAGTTGATTTAGTAGGTAGTTGATTTAGTTGATTTAGAACATTTTGATTTAGTTGATTTAGTAGGCTAGTTGATTTAGTTGACTTAGAACATTTTGATTTAGTTGATTTAGTAGGCTAGTTCATATGCAACATTTTGATTTAGTTGATATGATTTAGTTGATTTAGTAGGCTAGTTGATTTACTTGACTTAGAACATTTTGATTTAGTTGATTTAGTAGGCTAGTTGATTTAGTTGATTTAGAACATTTTGATTTAGTTGATTTAGTAGGCTAGTTGATTTAGTTGACTTAGAACATTTTGATTTAGTTGATCGTTAATCCTTTGCTCATATTGCTTTACGAAAAATGGCGCCACCACCACCACCACTATGTCGACTGTGCAAGTCAAGATGCGCAAGCAGCCTTGCAACTGGCAAGCTGTTCGGCATCTACTTCCAGCCGAGTTTTCGTCATGCGACGGTAAGAAATTAGATGAAATGTAATAACTATTTTGTTTTTAGTGTTGGCATTACTGTATTGTGTCATTTTGCTTATTTTACACAGATCGTCCCATGCAATGTGAGGTTGAAATTCAACAAGCTGACAGGAGACACTGTGACATTTGAGGCTCCTGGGGGGCCGTACAATATGGAGGTCGAGAAAGGACGCAATATGTCACAGATTGGAGGACATGGATGGGCCCGTTTCGTCGCTCGCATGCGTCTTACTGGTGGTGCGTTGATCAGCTTCTCCTTCCGAGCAGAAAGACCCAAGCTAGCTATCATTTATCTCAACCTGGTGGAAGATGATGAAGATGACGAAGATGATGAAGATGATGAAGATAATGAGGACCCACTCGATGAAGATGATGAGGACCCACTTCATGAAGCCATCGTAGCTCAAAGAACAAGGCTGAGTGAGGAGGAGGTGTCCAACCTTTGGGACATAATTCCGCCATGTGCTGACTTTGTCGGGGTGCCATTCGTGACTCGCTTGACAAATACCATGGTTGATCGACATGATATGGTATGTTATACTTACAAATGCAAATTATCCGATGAATTACTTAGTGTACAGTCCAATGATATGGTATGTTGTGTGGAATCTAGTCGATGATATGTTTTAGTGTAGAGTTCGATCACATGCTTATTAGTGTAGAATCTAACGAAACTATTAATAGTGTAGATAATCCATATGTACTTATTTGCGAGGCTATTTATTAATTGATATGTTTTTCTTATTCAGAAATTGGCAAAGAGCATATCTGCGAGTTATGGTATCGAGCCTGATGAAGAAGGCTCGGCTGGACTATGCCTTACTGCAAGGGGCTCCGTCACAACCTGTACTTACCGCGTGGACACGGACGGTCGCACACACTTAAACTCGGTTGGGTGGAAGAAATTCCTCGATGGCAAGAATCTTCGTGTTGGACAGGCCATCCTAATTACTATCAGGAACACCAACCGCCCAGGCTTAAGGATGATGATTGTCTTCGATATCATCTAGAACTACATATGTGTGTGTGGCTATATCATCTAGAACTACATATGATGATCGTCATCGATATCATCTAGAACTACATATGATGATGGCCGTTGATATGACCTTGTACTGCTTGAGGATGCATGTTGACTATGCATGAAATTGTTATCTAGTACTCCCTTCGTTCCAAATTACTCGTCGTGGTTTGAACTAAAACCACGACGAGTAATTTGGAACGAAGGGAGTACTACCTAGTAATGGTTTATGAATTTGATATCTACTAGCAGTACCTAGTATCTAGTATCTGAAAGGGAAACTGAAAGGGAAAGGGGTAATGGGAAAATGATGAAAGATATAGCAGTAGCGAGGGATGGAGAAATCGCTACAGCTAGGTAATAGTAGCGTGTTCTTAAAAAGCGCTGCTGATATCGTAAACAGTAGTAGCGCGGGTAAGGGCTGCGCTACTACTATGAGTTAGCTGTAGCGTCTTATTAGTAGCCCGGCCACCCGCGCTGCTGCTAGCCTCAAAACCCGCGCTACTACTAGGGTTTTACCTAGTAGTGCAAGTTAGGCATGGATTTTATCACGGGATTGCCCATGACTCGTTCAAGCTATGACTCGATATGGGTTGTAGTCGATTGTTTGACGAAGGTAGCCCATTTCATCCCAGTAAAGACCACCTACACCAGTGCTAAGTTGGGAAACATATACATGACCAGGATCGTATGTCTGCATGGAGTTCCGAGGAGCATCGTATCAGATAGAGGAACCCAGTTTACCTCAAAGTTCTGGAATCAGTTGCACGAAACTTTGGGTACCAGGCTAGAGTTCAGTACAGCCTTTCATCCGTAGACAGATGGACAGACTGAGAGAGTAAATCAGATTTTGGAGGACATGCTGAGAGCTTGTGTGCTAGATTATGGAGCTAGTTGGGACGACAATTTGCCATATGCGGAGTTCTCTTACAACAACAGTTATCAATCCAGTTTGAAGATGGCCCCGTTCGAAGCTCTGTACGGAAGGAGGTGCAGGACACCGTTGTTGTGGGATGAAGTTGGAGACCACCAGTTGTTTGGACCACATTTGATTAAAGAGTCTGAACAGAAGGTGAAGTTGATTCACGATAGGATCAAGGTAGCCCAGTCCAGGCAGAAGACCTACACAGATTCTAAATGCAAGGAGACAGTCTACAAAGTCGGAGGAAGAGTTTATCTTCGTGTATCTCCACTTTGAGGAGTTAAGCGCTTTGGAGTTAAGGGAAAGTTAGCGCCACGTTTTGTCGGACCATATAAAGTTTTGGAGCGTATGGGAGAAGTTGCTTACAAGTTGGAATTGCCCAAAGGATTGTCAGGAGTTCACGATGTGTTTCACATTTCCCAGTTGAAGAAGTGCCACGTAGAGATGCCTGATATACCGCTGAGAGATACCGTGCCACTGGAAGCGATTCAGTTGGATAGTGATTTCACCTATGAGGAGAAACCAGTCAAGATTCTCGAATATGCTAGCCGAGTTACCCGCAGCAAGGTTATCAAGTTTTGCAAAGTTCAGTGGAGCCACCATACCGAGGATTAAGCCACCTGGGAGCGAGAGGAAGATCTACTGAAGGACCACCCTCACCTATTTTCTAACCAACCCGAATCTCAAGGACGAGATTCATCTTAAGGGGGGTAGGTTTGTAACATCCCAAATTTTCAATTTGGAATGTTATACATTAGATCATCATTGCATATCATATTTTAATTGCATTTTGGCTCGATCCTAGAAATTCTACGCAACTCAAGGACCCATGGAGAGAGTTGGGGATTTCGTTATTTTCATATTTGAGTTTTCTCAATTTTTGAAAATATGATCATTTGATTTTAGTTATTTTATCTTCACTTATTTCTTTTATAAAAATATGAGAGAGGGAATAAAATGACTTTCCCAAAATAAATAAATATTGAGGATTTAATAATAAAATCAAACAAGGTTTTATTTCGGAGTTTTATCGCTATTTTATTTGAATTAGGAAAAAATGCGTGTTTTTTAAAATTGCATTTAGGCCCAAATAAATGTTCATCTTGTCCGGCTTGATTTTAGAAGTCGAGGAAAATTTATTTCGGGATTTTTGGAGTCCGTTTAGTATTTATTTTACTTGTTTTTCTGCACGAAATTATGTAAAAAAACGAACCGACCTAGCCGGGCCGTGCCCGACTAGGACTTCGCCCGACCGGCCTTTAGCCCGAGACCCAAGCCGCCCCAAACCCTAGCCCTAGCCAACCCCCCGCCGCCGCCGCCGCGCCCCACGCCCCAGCCGACCCCGCCGCCAGCCGCCGCCGCCCGTCCCGCCCCGCCGGAGCCGCCCCGCCGGACCTCGCCGGAGGTAGTTTCCGTCGCCGGCGGTTTTCTCTAGAAAACCGCCTGTTTTTTTAGGAACCCGGTTTTTATTTTTTTATTTTTTGATCGGTTTATTTTTTTCGGTTCAGTCTATTTAGCGGACGTTCGTCCGTACGTTCATTTTAACGAACGGTTTTTGTCGTTTAGTCGCAGACAGCGAACATTCGTTCGTTAACCTGTTCGTCCATTTTTCTTTTTCTCGGATTTTCCGCGATTATTTTCGGTCGTGATTTCTGATCCAATTTTCGTTCTAGTATAACTTTTCGCTCTTTTATCGGATCAGGCGATTCAAGCACCTAGAGTTTTGTCTCGAAACCCTCTTTCCGTTTAACCAACTCAAACATGTTTTTGCTACTGTAAAATTTGACTTAGGTCCAGATTAGTAAACGAAGCTTGTTTACTTTCGCCGTTTGACTTTCGTTGCTTCATTTGATTTGATTCTTTTTGCAAACCGGAGTTCTTAAATTGAACTTTCTGGTTAGATCTCTTATTTGAGTTTTACCTATGCATTAGATGAGTGCCTATTGTATGCTTGTTTGTTTGTGATAGAGTACCCGGAGTGTCCCGCTTGCTACTTCGAATCTCTTGGTTTTACGGATCATCAGCAAGCCAAGTAACACTTTGATCATACCTTTTTACTGCCCAGTTGTATTGCATTAAATCAATCCTCAAACAATTGCATGATTAGGATATGATTAATATGTGGATTTTGGGAAGTAGATGAGGTAGAACCTATTACCTGTTTTATTATCAAACCTTTGGGAGTTACTTCTACATTTGCTTATATTGCCATGCTATGCTAGTAGACGTTGATTGGGTGAGTGTATCCATGATAGATGTGAGATTGTTAATTGATGGTTTACTTAAGGTGGCAACTTAAATTACATCTGGGTGGATTGAGGCACCTGGGGAACCCAGTGTTGTCTGTATTTTTGGAAATCCCGGGGTACCGTGTGATTCTCCTATGGACCGCCACCCAGGCTCAAAGGGATCATGAGATTTTTCATGCTAGAAACTTCCGTGTGCAGCCGCAAGCTACTATGGGCTCTAGCATAGTTGATTAAGTTGCGTGAGCTCTTCAAGCGGTAGACTAGCAGATGTAGGGGATGTAGGTTGGTACTGTCTACCCGGAGTAGAGAGTTAATGCTTCTGAAAGACTGTGTCTCGGTCATCCGTTTCTCAAACACCATGTAGTGCGAGAAATCAAGCGGAGGAGATCGAGTCTTGCGGGGAAAAGTGTGCAAACCTCTGCAGAGTGTATAAACTAATCATGGTTAGCCGTGTCCCCGGTTATGGACGTTTTGAGTATCTAGTACTTGGATTATCATGTGAATCTCATCATGTTACTTAATTTAATTTTGTTGGGTTAATGATGATGCTTAATTGGGATTGAGTTGGAGTACCCTTCTCAATGTTTAACAACCACCATGATAGTTAAATAAAATTTATTCCTTTACAGTAGGGAAAAATTGGCTTTATGCAAAACTATAACCATAGAGCTTTCCCCCAGCCATATATGCATGTAGTATAGCATATTTCTGTTCATTACTCTCTATGTGTTACATGCCAGCATATTCCATGTGCTGACCCGTTTTCGGGCTGCAACGTTCATGTTGCAGACTTTTCAGACGACGAGTAAGGTGCCTTAGGTCGTGATCTTATACTCAGTGATGCCGTTGGAGTTGATGGACTCGCTTATCTTCCAAGCCTTCCGTTGGTATCGTTATTAGATGGCCTTAAGCCATATTTATTGTAATAAGTTCTCTTTTGAGACATTCGATGTAATAAGTGTGTGATTGCTACTCTGTTGTAAATCCTTCAAGTACTGTGCGTGTCAGCATTACCGATCCAGGGATGACACTGATGCACAGAGATCAGACTGTTTGAGGTCTGGTCGCTACAATTAGACTCGTGGAATATTGTGCTCTCTACGATGGTATGTGGAATTTGTTTTGCAGAGCCGGACAGGATTCTTGTGTTGAAAATCTACTGTTGAGTATTTGGAGAAGGAACCCGCCTTGCAATGCCGAAGACAATCTGCGCGCCGGACTCATCGTCATTGAAGCCTGGTTCAGGGGCTACTGAGGGAGTCCTGGATTAGGGGGTCGTCGGATAGCCGGACTATATGCTTATGCCGGACTATTGGAGTATGAAGATACAAGATTGAAGACTTCGTCCCATGTCCGGGTGGGACTCTCCTTTGCGTGGAAGGCAAGCTTGGCAATTCAGATATGTCGATTCCCTTCTCTGTAACCGACTATGTGTAACTCTAGCCCCATCCGATGTCTATATAAACTGGAGGGTTTAGTCTGTAGGACAGGGAACAATCATAATCATAGGCTAGCTTCTAGGGTTTAGCCTCTATGATCTCGTGGTAGATCAACTCTTGTAATACTCATATCATCAAGATCAATCAAGCAGGAAGTAGGGTATTGCCTCCATAGAGAGGGCCCGAACCTGGGTAAACATCGTGTCCCCCACCTCCTATTACCATTAGCCTTAGACGCACAGTTCGGGACCCCCTACCCGAGATCCACTGGTTTTGACACCGACAACTACGGACCAGAATTAATCCCAGGTGCAACTCAGGCCTTTAAATGGCCGAAAGTGAAACCAGGCCGAAAGAGGCCCATATGCAGACAGGGCCGCTGACAGGCTGGAACTAATATTGGGCTGAACTGTTAAATGGGCCATTAAGAGGCCGAAGAGCAAATTAGGCCCCCAATGGGCCCAATGGCACAGTAGATGTTAAAGGGATGTATCCGTTATGGGCCATGATTTGGCCCAAGATATAAAGTCAGTTAACGGGCCAGATCAGATATGGACCGTAATTTGGCCCAAACTATTGCAGGCTGTTAATAGGCTGGATCTGATATGGGCCGTAAACTGGCCCAAAATATTGCAGTCCTTTAACGGTCCGTCTTTGATGCGGGCCATAATTTGGTCCAGAAAATGTTAGGTTGTTAATGGGCCGACCCATTAGATCTGACGAAATCTTGTGGGCATGTTCCTGGGCCAGCTTTTAAACCTATATGTGCCTCTATTGGGCCGTCTCACGTGTCAACGTTTCATTGGCGACTCATGTCGAGTGGACGGTTGACATCTGTCCCAATGGTGAGCTGACACATGGATCGTCGGTGAATGAGAATTTTACACGTGGAAAATCGCCATTGGTCTGGGCTGTTAACGGGTTATCGAATCCAAACTGGAACCCGATAGCTTAACGGCGACCCATTATGGTGGATGCCATGTGTCCGTTACCCTTGATGAAAGCACTTCTCTAACGCGTCATTTATCATCATGGAAGTGGACGCTTCCGTGATGATAATTTTGGTATTGTCATGGAACACTTCTACAACAGCACATGTATGACTATCTTGATTCTGTCATAAAATCGTCATAGATGTACATGCATGACAGAGAACGTGACCTACTGTGACAAACACGTATCATCATGGAAGTGTATTTTTTTGTAGTGATTCTAACTTCTCCATGGCTTATAATGCCCGATACAATCCATAGTTTCATCAAAACAAGCAAAACAATGCATCAAAAACAAAATCTGTCAACAAAAGAATAGTTTGTAACAATCTGAACATTGACCATACTTATGAAATCCAAAAATTCTGAAAAATTAGGACAATGTGGAAATTTATATTTCAATTATGTGTAATAAATTCAGAATTTTATGACGCTCTTGCAAATTTTAACAATTCTGCTACTGGATGCAAAAGTTTCTGTTAATGCACAGAATCAAAGCAACTATCACCTAAATCATCCCAAAGGCTTTGTTGGCCAAAAACGCTAATTAAAACACTAAAACGCAATCATAACAGTAGCATAATTGTGTGCTTATTGAAAAATAGAAAAGATAACTATTGGGTTTTCTCCCAACAAGCTCTTCCTTTATAGCCATTAAGATAGGCTTGAGATTTCAATGATGCTCACGTGAAAGATGGTAACTGTAGCACGAGGAGAGCATCATGTAGCATGTGAAAAACACATTTAAGTCTAACATACTTCCTATGCATAGGAATTTTATAAGCAAACAAATTATCAAGACAAGAAACATCCAGAAAATGCAAAGGAGAGGAACAAAACATTGACAATCTAAACATGAGAGAGGTAATTTAGTAACATGAAAATTTCTACAACCATATTTCCCAATCTCGTGATAATTACATATAGGATCATAATAAAATTCAACAATATAGCTATCATATAAAATTTTATCTTCATGATCCACATGTATAAAAGTTTTATAATCTTCCAAGATAGTGGGATTAAAATCAACTAAACTCATGACCTCTCCAAACCCACTTTCATCAAAAAAATCATAAAATTAAACACTCTCCAAATATGTGGGATTATTTTTTAGCTAAAGTTTACGTTGTTCCCAACCCACTTTCAATATTATTGCAAACATTATTATCAATATCATATTCATCATGAGGCCTAAATAAATTTTCAAGATCATAAGAAACATTATCACCCCAATCATGATCATTGCAATAAGTAGTAGACATAACAAAATTATCATCCCCAAGCTTGTAGCTTTGGATATCATTAGCACAATTGTCATTAGTAGAATTTGTAGTAACATTATTGCAATCATGCTTTTCATTCAAGGGGCAATCAAGTGTGGGTGCAATAGCAATAATTTTATGTTTAATATAAGGAACTATAGCAAGTTCGTCTCCATAAGCATCACTAATATTGGCATCATGGCCATAAGAATAGCAAGCATCATGTTCATCAAGGGGGGTATTTCAATCAAATCAAAGGAATCATAATTATCTATAGATTCATGCATATCATTATTCTCTTCCAAAGCAGTAGACATTCTCTAAATGAATTCACTAACAAAGGCATTAGAAGCATATTATTCCTAGCAATATATAAGTATGGCAAAAATTGCAGATTTGTAGAGAATAATATTATCATACTTTTCAGTCAAAGAAGCAACTTCATAAGCACCCTCAAAAGTAAAAAATTCTTCAATTTGTTCGATATCATAGTAACTATAAACACCTTTGGCATAAGAAGATAAGATTACATTATCATTAACACATAGGTAGGGAAGGTGTTTTTAGGGTTCTCCCAGCAACAAGTAAAATAATAAATTTCACGTAGATTCGAAGCTAGCATAGCAAAAATATTATTTGATGCCAGAAGAGTCTCCCTTTTTGAGATAAACGGTGACGCATAAAATGAGCATGCTCATCTAATGATTTTCACTCAACTAAACTAGTTGGGGTTTTAGCACGAGCACAAATGGATCGAAGATGATCCAAGTAGAAACTTTAAGTGGATCCATAGTCATCTTTAATTTCCTTGTTTCTTTTCTATTTTTTAGTCATGACATGAAGACAATAAAAGCGAGCAAGCAAAAAGGAAAACGAAAAATATATTTTTTATTTTTTTTGAAAATGTTTTAGAAGTGGGGGAGATGAAATGAGAGGCAAATGGCAGTTTATGCGAAGGTACTTGATAGTTGTTGATGATGTCTCCTCGGCAATGGCACCAGAAATTCTTCCTACTACTTGTGAGCTGCATTGGGATTTCCTCGGAGAGGAGAGGATGATGCAGTATAGTAGAGATAAGTATTTCCCTCATTTATGAAACCAAGGTTATCAATCCAGTAGGAGAACCAACAACAACTCGTTAACAACACCTACACACAAACAACAAATACTTGCAACCCAACGCGAAAGGGGTTGTCAATCCCTTGATGGTTACGAGCAAGATTAAATTGTATAGTTTTTGATTGATAGATCGAATAAAAATACAAAATAAAATAAATAAAAGAAAATTGCACCAAGGTATTTTTGGTTTTAATATATGATAAAAGATAGACCCGGGGGCCATAGTTTCACTTGAGGCTTCTCTCTTGAGAGTAACATACGGTGGGCGAACAAACTACTATTGGGCAATTGATAGAAAAGAAAATAATTATGACGATATCCAAGGCAATGATCATGTATATAGGCATCACGTCCAGGACAAGTATACCAAAATGATTCTGCATCTACTACTATTACTCCACACATCGACCGCTATCCAGCATGCATCTAGTGTATTAAGTTCATGGAAAAATGGAGTAATGCCTTAAGCAAGATGACATGATGTACACAAGATAAGGTCACATATGAAATAAGTCCCATCTTTTTACCCTTAATAGCAACGATACATACGTGTCATGTCACTTTCTATCACTAGGATTGAGCACCGTAAGATCAAACCCATTACAAAGCTCCTCTTCCCATTACAAGATAAATAAATCTGGTTGGCCAAACCAACCAATAAATCAGAAAAGAAATATGAGGCTATAACAATCAGGCATAAAAGAGTTCAAAGAAAACTCAAATAATATTCATGGATAGATTTGATCATAAACTCACAATTCATCAGATCCCAACAAACACACGGCAAAAAGTCATTACATCGAATAGATCTCCAAGAACACCGAGGAGAACATTGTATTGAAGATCAAATAGAGAGAAGAAGCCATCTAGCTACTAACTATGGACCCATAGGTCCGTGGTAAACTACTCACGCATCATCAGAGGGGTAGCAAGGATGATGTAGAGCCCCTCCATGATTGAATCCCCCTCTGACAGAGTGCCGAAAAAGGCCTCCAAATAGGATCTTGTGGTTCTAGAACTTGCGATGGCGGAAAACTATTTTGTGGACTCCCCTATTGGTTTTAGGGTTTTATAGAATTTATAGAAGGCAGAGTTAGGTCAGACAGAGCCTCGTGCGCCCCATAAGCCACCAGGGCACACCTACCCCCTGGGTGCGCCCTGGTGCCTCGTGGGCCCCCGGTTCATAATCTAGTCTTCTCCCGAAGCTTCTAGTGTATCTTTTGTCCAGAAAAAAATCTCCAAAACAATTCATGGCATCTGGACTTTGTTTGGTACTGATATTCTACGAAATAAAAAACAAGCAAAAAACAGCAACTAGCACTGGGCACTAAGTTAATAGGTTAGTCCCAGAAAATGATATATAATTGCTTGAAAGTGCATATAAAACATCCAAGATTGATAATATAATAGCATGGAAAAGTCAAAAATTATAGATACATTGGAGACGTATCGCCGATCATATCTCTGTATGACTCTTGTTCATCTTTTGATGCTTTGTGCTCTGAGCTCATAACTATTCTGCTAGAACTTCAAGACAACCGAATGCTTTCTGCATGGATGGTCTAACCATCCCCGTCTTACACCTCATGATATGTTTGTACTCATGTGTATATGACGCACTCCGAGATGCTACGTGTTATAGACGGTTGCAACACTGGGAAGAGCACATTTTAGCTTGATATTAACTATGAGAGATCACCCTAATTATTGAATACTGCGCAATCCAAGGGTGCAAACAACAAAGGGATAAACATCTCAGGCAATTCACAATAGCATGACATGGTATAGCCCTGGGCGCCGGGAGCTCTCCATGATCGTCTTCAATCTCCAGTTAAAGCGACGTGAGCCTAATATTTTGTTCCCTTAGCAAATGTTTTAAAAACATTATCGAGCGGTAATCTCAGAAAACGTTGTTGTGGCGACCATTTTAGAAAACATTGTCGTGGCACCAAAAATCTGAAATTCCATCATGGTATGAAATTATAGCTCCTCGTCTCGCGCCTGGTACACCTTCTCCTCGTCGGGGTCCTCCATGTACGTTTTGCCACCGTCACCTATAACCTCTCTCTATGATATTTTACATTAACATGGCAATCTTGTGGCTCCAGCCATCATGCCGTGACGTGCAGGCCACTTAACATTACAACATATAACAATCTCATACATAAACTCATTATCATGACGAAGTCTATACCACATCATATGCAAACCCTGCAAAACCAAGTTAGACGTCCTCTAAATGGTTTTAGTAAATTTTTAGTTACGTGGTTAACCACTTTTAGCAATTAAGACCAGCTACCAACGCACACACATTAAGGCGATATTCTTGATGCTAGATTAAGTTTCGGGGTGTGCGAAACAGATACTTAATTAAAAGTCTCGCCCCCACACTAAACTTCGTCTAATACGCGTGAGCCCCTAGAAGATCATCCATCTTCGGCATCCTCTTGTGTACGCGATGGATCACTATTCCTGACTATGATGTAGCCCAAGGAACTGTTAGCAGATTGTTGACAGCCAGAGCTGATCGATTGTCAGAACCTTGTAACAAAACTACATCATTCTGCCGATGAACTGAATCGAAGCAACACTCATGGGAAGCATAGCAAGAACATCAACCCTCACATATTAGATGTGATCTAGATCGCAACCTGCATTTATGCATAAAACCGCTCATGATGCCACTGTTGGGAAATGTCGATGTTGTTTACCAGCGGGTATCAACCGATGATGATTGTAGGGATTAGTACATGTAGAGATCATCAAGGTGGATTAGCACATGAGACATGATTTAGACAGCTTCGGGCCCCGGGAAACGTCATCTGGTAATAGCCCTACGTGCTATTAGTGGCTAGGTCTTATCCGTATGCTCATGAGGGAGTCACCATAATGAGCCGACTCTCCTCTATTTCTTTCTAGCCGTCTAGATTCTAGAGGTTCTAACTTGTCCCTCTTGGGGTGCCTTGCCCCTCCTTACATAAGTTGAAGGGGCTGGCTTACATGTAGAGTCCTAGTAGGATTAGGACTACTCTGTTTTCTATTACAAGCCGGATAATAGTCCGGGTCTTAGTCAAACTGTTTAAGTCGGCCTGCTGGGCCACCTCCCATGATGGTCCACGGCGTATCTCCATGAGGGTAACCATGTACCATATCCACGACAGTAGCCCCCGAGCTTTCGAGTGACTCGAAAAGTCAGGCGGAAGGTCCTGATTTGTTTGATGCCTTTGTCTTCCTGGGACACGGAGCTTTTGCCGGCTCGTTTGATGTAATAGATGCCGAAATAGAGATGAAGAGATTCCCGGCTTAGGAGCATCGAGGACGATGAGCCGTCGAAGCCGGCTAGTTGCGAGCGTGCCAGGTTGCAGATGTTGATGCTGCCGGCTTGTCTTTCCAGGCCGGGTCTTTCTGGATTTTCTTCAGTTCCAATAGCATATATATATATATATATATATATATATATATATATATATATATATATATATATATATATACACACACACACACACATACATCATCAGTAGCCCCGAGCGCCGGGTTTGTAGTCCTATAATAACCCTTGGGTCTGTGAACTTGTGTTTTGGTAACAAACAAAGGTCGCTTTTCCACAAATTCCGGCTTGATAGCCCCCGAGGCTTGAGGCGACTTGAGAAGTTGGCTTGAGACTCTTTGTTCCTGAAATAGAACACATGAACGCATTACACCGCTCATGATGTATAAAACAAAATTAAATGGAAATTTTAGTGATTTTGTTAACTTGTGTTCAAGTTGTTAATCGTTCGACTTGACTAAGTAGGCTTTCGCATGGACTTTTTTCATGCAATATGATATGTTCAGGGTCGACAAAGTCCATGATAGGCATGAGTGGATTGACAATATCATACGCACTACTTGGTCGATTACAAGTTGCATCTTACTTCGTAAATAACGAACGTAAAATTATTTCGCTGATATGTAGGGCACCCATGTTTGAACTGCGCATTGTGGCAACTAGTCCTCTTTGGTAACCTTATGACTCAACTTTATTTGCGAAGAAACAATAGCCCCCGAGATTAACTCAAGGTACAACTTATTTTATTGATGAAAGTAAAATAAATATGAATTTAAGCATGAAAGTAACTTAGCTGTTAGTGATGTGGCATAAGCCGGTGGTGGTTTTAGGGCGACTCATCAAAGTAAGCCGTCGTGGGATCAACCACAACGGGGTCGGTGAAGACAGAGCTGGTGTGTCCCGCAGCGAGGTGAGTTGAAGTCGAAGCCTTGTGAGTCATCCACGGCGAGGCGAGTTGTTGTTGAAGCCTCACGAGTCACCCATGACATCATTGTGGCGAGTCTCACACAACGTAGTTGTATATCACAGCCGGTGATGAAGAGGTTGAAGTTGATCGTGTTGCCGATGGAACCCGGATTCATGATTTGGGTTTTCAAACTCGCCTAGATCTGAAACTTGCCGCAGTGCGCGCACCACTGACGGAGATCCAAACATTGGAATTGGCTGAAATTTTAAGGAGTGGTCTGGAATTATATGCCACATGATTTCACTGGAGGGATCTTCCAATTGAATTCTGAGTCAACATCAGCAAATATTTTTCCTAAGACCGATGGAGTTATGTCAGGGTTCCGACATGGTCTCGGTATTTGAGTCGGTTAGGGAGATCCAACCGTCGGAACGTGATGAAATTTCAACAAATGTTAGAAAACTCGAATTCGCATTTTTACACTGAAGGGATCGCCAAGATAATTTCCAAGTCGCTATGGATGATGGTGTCACAAGACAGACGTTACTACTGCCCTGCAGTCTATGCGTAATGGGTGTTGATGAAAAATTGTATGTGTTGTAGTCCTCGTAACTTGATGAGCCATGTAGGAGGGCAGCGTTGATGTCGAGCCCCCGTGCACATGCCATTGAAGATGTCTGGGCACACAAGTTGCCTGGCTGTTGCAGCGATGAGTCATTGTCGTTTGCTGATGAACATTGAACCCATCAAAATCTGAATCCACGGTGCACCACGCCCCATGGTGGGCGTCAATGTCGATGTTGTTTACCAGCGGGTATCAACCGATGATGATTGTGGGGATTAGTACGCGTACAAATCATCGAGGTGGATTAGCACACGAGACAAGATTTGGATAGCTTTGGGCCCCAGGAAACATCATCCGGTAATAGCCTACGTGTTGTTAGTGGCTAGTTTTTATTCCGTATGCTCATGAGGGAGTCACCATAATGAGTCGGCTCTCCTCCATTTGTGTCTAGCCATCTAGATTCTAGAGGTTCTAACTTTTCCCTCTTGGGGTGCCTAGCCCCTCCTTATATAAGTTGAAGGGACTAGCTTACATGTAGAGTCCTAGTAGGATTATGACTAGTCTCTTTTCTGTTACAAGCCGGATAGCAGTCCGGGCCTTATTCAAATTGTTTAAGTCGTCATGTTGGTGTTGGGAAACGTTGCATGGAAAACAAACAAAAATTACGCACACACAAGATCTATCCATGGAGATGCATAGCAACGAGGGGGGAGTATGCTACGTACCCTCGTAGACCGTAAGCAGAAGCATTTAGTAACGCGGTTGATGTAGTCAAACTTCTTTGCGATCCAACCGATCGAGTACCAAACGTACGACACCTCCGTGTTTAGCACACGTTCAGCTTGGTGACGTCGTTGCCTTCTTGATCCAGCCATACAGTGAAGTAGTGGATGAGTTCCGGCAGCACGACGCCCTGGTGATGGTGGTGGTGATGCAATCTTCACGGGGGCTTCACCTAAGCACTCTGAAAATATGACCGAGCGACAAAATTGTGGAGAGGGGCATTGCACACGGCTAAGAGATTGTCGTGTCATATGTGTGGTGCGCCCTCCCACATATATATAGGTGGGAGGAGAGGGAGCATCAAAGGAGGTGCCACAAGGAGGCCGAATCCTCCTAGGGTTCCTTTCCTAGTCGCACCCCCCTTACCATATTTGTCGGAGGGGAAAAGGAAAGGGGGGACAGGGAAGGAAGGGGGAGGCCGAATCCTCTCCTTCCTTTCTCCCATAGGCCGGCTTCCATAGGGGAGTGCGTCAGCCCCTTGTGGGCTGGTGTGCTCCCCTCTATTGGCCCAATAGGCCCATCATCCTCCCGGGGCTTCCCGGAACCCCTTCTAGTGATCCGATGACTACCCAGTTCACTCTGAAACTCTTCCGGTGTCTGAATATCATCATCCTATATATCAATCTTTACATTCGGTCCATTCCGGAGCTCCTCGTCATGTTTGTGATCTCATCTGGGACTCTGAACAAAACATTTGGTCACCAAATCATATAACTCATATAACACTATATCGTCAATGAACGTTAAGCATGCAGACCCCTACGGGTTCGAGAACTATGTACACATGACCGAGACACCTCTCCGATCAATAACCAATAACGGAACCTGGATGCCCATATTGGTTCCTACATATTCTGCAAAGATATTTGTCGGTCGAACCGTTATGACAACATATGTAATTCCCTTTGTCTGTCGGTATGTTACTTGCCCGAGATTTGATTGTCGGTATCTTCATACCTAGTTCAATCTCGTTACCGGCAAGTATCTTTACTCATTCTGTAATACATCATCTCGTAACTGCCTCCTTAGTCATTTGCTTGCAAGCTTATTATTATGTGTATTACCGAGAGGGCCCATACATACCTCTCCGATACTCGGAGTGACAAATCCCAATCTCGATCCATGCCAACTCAACAAACACCTTCGAGATACCTGTAGAGCATCTTTACGATCACCAGTTGTGTTGTGACGTTTGATAGCACACAAGGTATTCCTTCGGTATCCGGGAGTTGCATGATCTCATGGTCGAAGGAACATGTATTTGACATGCAAGAAAGCAGTAACAACAAACTGAACGATCATATGCTAAGCTAATGGATGTGTCTTGTCCATCACATCATTCTCCTAATGATGTGATCTCATTATCAAATGACAACACATGTCGATGGTTAGGAAACCTTAACCATCTTTGCTCAGCAAGCTAGTCTAGTAGAGGCTTACTAGGGACACGATATTTGTTTATGTATTCGCACATGTATTTATGTTTCCGATTAATACAATTTTAGCATGAGTAATAAACCTTTATCATGAATAAGGAAATATAGAATAACAACTTTATTATTGCCTCTAGGGCATATTTCCTTCATTCTCCCACTTGCACTAGAGTCAATAATCCAGATTACATTGTAATGAATCTAACACCCATGGAGTCTTGGTGCTTATTCAATGGGTCTGCTATATTCAGATCTGTATGTATTTTGCAAATCTCTATGTCTCTATCCTTGACCTTTTCACGAATGGAGTTGAAGTGTCTCTTGATGTGTTTGGTTCTCTTGTGAACCTGGATTCCTTTGCCAAGGCAATTGCTCCAATGTTGTCACAAAAGATTTTCATTGGACCCGATACACTAGGTATTACACCCGGATCGGATATGAACTCCTTTATCCAGACTCCTTCATGTGCTGCTTCCGAAGCAGCTACATACTCTGCTTCACACGTAGATCCCGCCATGACGCTTTGTTTGGAACTGCACCAACTAACAGCTCCACCATTCAATATAAATATGTATCTGGTTTGTGACTTAGAGTCATCCGGATCAGTGTTGAAGCTAGCATTGACGTAACCATTTACAACTAGCTCTTCGTCACCTCCATAAACAAGAAACATATCCTTAGTCCTTTTCAGGTAGTTCAGGATGTTCTTGACCGCTATCCAGTGATCCACTCCTAGATTACTTTGGTACCTCCCTGCCAAACTTATGGCAAGACACACATTAGGTCTGGTACACAGCATAACATACATGATAGAACGTATGGCTAAGGCATAGGGAATGACTTTCATTTTCTCTCTATCTTATGCAGTGGTCGGGCTTTGAGTCTGACTCAACTTCACACCTTGTAACACAAGCAAGAACCCTTTCTTTGACTGATCCATTTTGAACTTCTTCAAAACTTTGTCAAGGTATGTGTTTTGTGAAAGTCCTATTAAGCGTCTCGATCTATCCCAGGGATCTTGATGCCCAATATATAAGCAGCTTCACCAAGGTCTTTCATTGAAAAATTCCTATTAAAGTATCCTTTTATGATATCCAGATATTCTATATCATTCCCAATCAACAATATGTCATCCTCTTATAATATCAGAAATGCTACAGAGCTCCCACTCACTTTCTTGTAAATACAGGCTTCACCATAAGTCTATATAAAACCATATGCATTGATCACCTCATCAAAGTGTATATTCCAACTCCGAGATGCTTGCACCAGTCCATAGATGGATCACTGGAGCTTGCACACTTTTTAAGCACCTTTAGGATCGAAAAAACCTTCTGGTTGCATCATATAAAACTCTTCTTTAAGAAATCCATTAAGGAACGCAATTTTGACATATATATGCCAGATTTCATAATTTTAAATGTGGCAATTGCTAACATGATTCAGACAGACTTAAGCATCGCTACGGGTGAGAAAGTCTCATCATAGTCAACTCCTTGAGCTTGTCGAAAACCTTTTGCGACAAGTCGAGCTTTGTAGATAGTAACATTACCATCAGTGTCAGTCTTCTTCTTGAAGATCCATTTATTCTCGATGGCTTGCCGATCATCAGGCAAGTCTACCAGTGTCCATATTTGTTCCCATACATGGATCCTATCTCAGATTCATGGCCTCAAGCCATTTATCAGAATCTGGGCTCATCGTAGTTTCTTCATAGTTCATAGGTTCCCCATGGTCTAATAACACAACTTCCAGGTCAGGATTACCGTACCACTCTGGTGTGGATCGTGCTCTGGTTGACCTACAAGGTTCAATAGTAACTTGACCTGAAGCTTCATGATCATTATCATTTGCTTCCTCTCTAGTTGATGTAGGCATCACGAGAACGCTTTTCTGTGATGTGCTACTTTCCAATTCAAGAGAAGGTACAATTACCTCATCAAGTTCTACTTTCCTCCCACTCACTTGTTTCAAGAGAAACTCCTTATCTAGAAATGACCCATTCTTAGCAACAAAGATCTTTCCTTCAGATCTGTGATAGAAGGTGTACCCAATAGTTTCTTTAGGGTATAATATGAGGACGCACTTCTCCGATTTAGGTTCAAGCTTATCATGCTGAAGCCTTTTGACATAAGCATCGCATCCTCAAACTTTAAGAAACGACAGCTTAGGTTTCTTGCCAAGCCAAAGTTCATATGGTGTCGCCTCAACGGATTTGGACGGTTCCCTATTTAACGTGAATGCGGTTGTCTGTAATGCATAACCCCAAAACAATAGTGGTAAATCGGTAAGAGACATCATAGAATGCACCATATCTAATAAAGTACGGTTACAACGTTGGGACACACCATTACGTTGTGGTGTTCCAGGTGGCATGAGTTGTGAAACAGTTCCACATTGTTTTAAATGAAGGCCAAACTCGTAACTCAAATATTGGCCTCCGCGATCAGATTGTGGAAACTTTATTTTCTATTTATGATGATTCTCCACTTTATTCTGGAATTTCTTTGAACTTTTCAAATATTTCAGACGTGTGTTTCATCGAGTAGATATACCCATACCTACTCAAATCATCTGTGAAGGTTAGAGAAATAACGATACCCACCGCGTGCTTCAACACTCATTGGACCACATACATCGATATGTATTATTTCCAATAAGTCATTAGCTCGCTCCATTGTTCCGGGGAATGGAGTTTTAGTCATCTTGCCCATGAGGCATGGTTCGCAAGTATCAAATGATTCATAATAAAGTTACTCCAAAAGTCCATCTGCATGGAGTTTCTTCATGTGCTTTATACCAATATGACCTAAATGGCAGTGCCACAAGTATGTTGCACTATCATTATCAACTTTGCATCTTTTGGCATCAATATTATGAATATGTGTATCACTACAATCGAGATTCAACAAGAATAGACGATTCATCAAGAGTGCATGACCATGAAAGATACTACTCATATAAATAGAACAACCATTATTCTCCGATTTAAATGAATAACCATCTCGCAATAAACAAGATCCAGATATAATGTTCATGCTTAATGTGGGATAAAATAACAATTATTGAGGCCTAAAACTAATCCCGAAGGTAGATATAGAGGTAGCATGCCGATGGTGATCACATCGACCTTGGAACCATTCCCGACGCGCATCGTCACCTCGTCCTTAGCCAATCTTTGTTTATTCCGTAGCTCCAGTTTTGAGTTACAAATATGAGCAACCGAACCAGTATCAAATACCCAGGCGTTACTACGAGCATTAGTAAGGTACACATCAATAACATGTATATCAAATATACCTTTGTTCACTTTGCCATCTTTCTTATCCGCCAAGTATTGGGGGGGGGGGGCAGTTCCGCTTCCAGTGAGCATTCCCATTGCAGTAGAAGCACTCAGTTTCAGGCTTGGGTCCAGCTTTGGGCTTCTTCCCAGGAGTGGCAACTTGCATGCCATTCTTCTTGAAGTTCCCTTTCTTTCCCTTCCCCTTTTCCTTGAAACTAGTGGTCTTGTTAACCATCAACATTGATGCTCCTTCTTGATTTCTACCTCCGCGGCCTTAAGCATTGTGAAGAGCTCAAGAATCGTTTTATTCATCCCTTGCATATTATAGTTCATCAAGAAGCCTTTGTAGCTTGGTGGCAGTGATTGAAGAACTCTGTCAATAACACTATCAACTGGAAGATCAACTCCCAGCTAAGTCAAGTGGTTATGATACCTAGACATTTTGAGCATGTGTTCACTGACAGAACTATTCTCCTCCATCTTGCAGCTATAGAACTTTTTGGAGACTTCATATCTCTCAACCCGGGCATTTGCTTGAAATATTAACTTCAACTCTTGGAACATCTCATATGCTCCATGACGTTCAAAACGTCTTTGAAGTCCCGGTTCTAGGTTGTAAAGCAAGGCACACTGAATTATCGAGTAGTCATTAGATCGAGTCTGCCAGACGTTCATAACATCTGCAGTAGCTCCTGCAGCAGGTCTGCCGCCTAGCGGTGCATCAAGGACATAATTCTTCTGTGCAGCAATGAGGATAATCCTCAAGTTATGGACCCAGTCCGTGTAGTTGCTACCATCATCTTTCAACTTAGCTTTCTCTAGGAACGCATTAAAATTCAGGGGAACGATAGCTCGGGCCATTGATCTACAACATAGATATGCAAAACTATTAAGACTAAGTTCTTGATAAATTAAGTTCAATTAATCAAATTACTAATGAACTCCCACTTAAATAAACATCCCTCAAGTTATCTAAGTGATACATGATCCAAATCCACTAACCCATGTTCGATCATCACGTGAGATGGGATAGTCATCAATGGTGAACATCTCTATGTTGATCATATCTACTATATGACTCACATTCAACCTTTCGGTCTCCAGTGTTCCGAGACCATGTCTGCACATGCTAGGCTCGTCAAGTTTAACCCAAGTATTATGCATGTGCAAAACTGTCTTACACCCGTTGTATGTGAACACAGAGTCTATCACACCCGATCATCACGAGCTGCTTCAAAACGATGAACTTTGGCAACGGTGCATACTCAGGTAGAACACTTTTATCTTGAAATTTAGTGAAGGGATTATCTTATAATGCTACCACTTTTCTTAGAAAAATAAGATGCATAAAGGATAAACATCACATGCAATCAAAATATGTGACATGATATGGCCATTGTCATCTTGTGCTTTTGATCTCCATCTCCAAAGCATTGTCATGATCTCCATCGTCACCGGCTCAACACCTTGATCTCCATCATTCCATCGGGGTCATCTCACCAACTATTGCTTCTACAACAATTGCTAACGTATAGTGATAAAGTAAAGCAATTACACGGCTCTTGCATTTCATACAATAAAGAGATAACCCTAAGGCTCTTGCCGGTTGTTGATATTACAAAACATGATCATCTCATAGATGAACATATATCACATCATATCTTGACATATCACATCACAACATGCCCCGCAAAAACAAGTTACATGCCCTCTACTTTGTTGTTGCAAGTTTTATGTGGCTGCTATGGGCTTTTAGCAAGAACCATTCTTAACTACGCAAGAACCACAACGGTGATTTATCAAGTTTGTTGTTTTAACCTTCTTCAAGGACCAGCCGTAGTAACACGTCTCCAACGTATCTATAATTTATGAAGTATTCATGCCATATTTACAACAATTTTATATGGTTTTGGTATGATTTGCATGGAACTAACCCGGACTGACGCTGTTTTCAGCAGAACTACCGTGGTGTTGTTTTTTGTGCAGAAATGGAAGTTCCCCAAATGAGTTCAAACTTTTTGATGATTTTTTTGGAACAAAAGAGACCCCCGAAGATTCGTGCGTGGGCCAGAAGAACCACGAGGAGGGCACAACCCACCGGGGCGCACTTAGGCCCTTGCCCGTGCCATGGTGTATCGAGCTCACCACAAGGCCCATCTGGACGTGAGACCGACGCCAAAAATTCCTATAAATTGAGAAACCATCAGAAATAGCCCTAGATCGGAAGTTCCACCGCCGCAAGCCTCTATAGCCACCGAAAACCAATTGGGACTCTGTTTCGGCACCCTGCCGGAGGGGGGAATCATCTCCAGTGGCCATCTTCATCATCCCGACGGCCACCACGATGAGGAGGGACTAGTCCACCCTCGGGGCTGAGGGTTTGTACCAGTAGCTATGTGTTTAATCTCTCTCTCGTGCGTGCGATCTTGAGATGTCACGATCTTGATGTATCATGGGCTTTGTTAACATAGATGGATCATATGATGTTTCTCCCCTCTCTATACTTGTTGTGATGAATTGAGTCTTTACCCTTTGAAGTTTTGTCTTGTCGAATTGAATGTTCAGATATCAGAACACATCCTATATGTCTTGCATATGAATACCCTGGTGACAATGGGGTATTATTTTGATTCACTTTATATGTGTTATGGCACTCAACTTGCGGTTTCCCGAGGTGACTTTGGGGTAATCTATGCATAGGGGTTGATGCACATATTTATTATCTTTTCTCTGATAGAAACTTTGGGGTCTCCTTGTAGTTATTTGTGTGGATTGAGTATTATGAATCTGAAATTGTTTGATACATATCTTATAATTAACTCATGGGTACTCGCGGTGACATTGGGGTATCTAGGTGACATTAGAGTTGGTTGATATGTATCATATGGTGTTATTTTAGTATGAACTCTTGATTAGATTGATTGGAAAGAATAGCTTGCTGTTATTTTAGGACGAACTCTAGGATAGATTGATCGGAAAGACTAGCTTTGAGGTGGTTTCGTACCCTACAAACAATTTCTGTCTTTTGTTCTTCGCTAATAGGAACTCGGGAGTGATTATTTATTGCACTTTGAGGGATAATCATATTGTTGGGGATATTACTACTAGGTGTGAACCGGCCTACCTGGGCCGGGTTAGCTTCATTAGTAGGTTAAAGATGGTTAAATAGATAAAGGCCCAAGGCCTGTAGTCGGTTTAGAACCTGTAGCCGTAAACCGGCTTGATATGTAAACTTGCATTGTAAGTTAGGAATAGAGAGATACCAACCGGGATATGAGTATGAACCGGTGTGGGACTCTGTGGACCGACGGGCGTCACCCGTGTATATAAGGGGACGACCCGGCAGCGGTTCAAGGACAGACAACAACAACTCGAGCCTAGGCGAAGCTTGTTTGCTCCCTAGCCATCGAAACCACATCAATTCCATCACAACTAGACGTAGGCTTTTACCTTCATCAAAGGGGCCGAACTAGTATAAACCCTCGTGTCTTTGTGTCCGCTTTAACCCCTTCAAGTTAACCCGTAGCGATGGCTCCACGACTAAGTCCTTTCACAAGGACATCTGCCGTGACAAATCCACGACAGTTGGCGCCCACCGTGGGGCTATCGCACGACGGTTTGATGATCTTGGAGGGCAAGCTCAAAGGACTCGAAGGCTATGCTGTGGGCCGGATGACCAAGAGTCGTCGCGGCAAGCTCTACATCAATGATGCAGGATGGGGTCCCGAAGCCGGCTCGATCGAGTACGGGTACCGGGTCCCCTTTGGTGGCATACACATTTATATCGGCAAGATCGGTGAGCCTGGGCCTGAGCCGGACATCCGCACCAACCTCGTCGAGACGGCTCAGCATGCGAGATCTACCCAGGTTAAACCGGCCGTGAGGCGTGCCTTTGTGGGAGTCATCCACGGAGGAGAGCATGGGAACGAATCAGAATACGATAGCGAGACCGTCATCTATTCCGGCGACGAATCCTCAACCGGAGAGACCGAATCATTGTACCAGTTGCAAGACGACCAGATTAGGGGCTATTCCGATGGCAACAGCATTTCGAACCCCCCTGAGCAGATCAACCGGGTTGGAATATTCATGGCCGGTACATAAGCGGTGAATCACTCTTCGCCCGCAGCAGCAATGCTCTCCGGATCAGCAGCGGCAGCGGCAGCAGGGGTAGGAGGCCTTGTGTTCCCACCGGTTCAAGTTCTGTCTGACCTGTTTGATGCACTAGCCGTACTCATGGCAGAGGCCAATCCGGCGGATCAGGAGGCCCATGATGCAGAAATTGCAAAAGTGAGAGAGCAGATCACACAAGCCAAAGCCGACTTGGCAGCAGAAAAGGACAGGATGGCCACAGAGCGGGCCGCTTTGGACGCCCAGGCCTATAAACTTATGCTCGACCAGAACGCATCACAGGAAGTCTTGAGGCGGAAGCACAGATCACGCCTACCGTTAGGGTTTGACCCTCGAAATCTATTTCACACTCCGGGAGCGGGAACCAGTAATCCGCCGGGGCACCTGGAGGTAAACCGGGTCGAGGCACCAGGGCCAGGAGCAACGGTCCAACCCCGCCTGATGGAACCTCCTCGGCAGAACATTGTGATTCCTCCACCGGTCCAGACACCTCCGGGTCATTATTCTAATCCTATGGACAATCTTGTCGCAGCTGCTGCGCGATTAGAAGCTATCCCGGTCGAAGGAGACTCTCCGCAAGCAATAGAGACGCGCCGGGTTAAGGAACTTCTATGGACCGCTTTGATACAACAGGAGGCATATTCATACAGCCGCGATCGGATTCATTCCACACCTCGTCCGAGCCGGAGCTATAGTAGGCGCCTGGATGAACCGGCCATATCAAGCAATGCGCGGGGCCGTGAAGCGGCCCGTGGCAATAACCCGGCCGGTGGAGTTCACGATGCTCAGGATGTCGTGGACCAGGCCCGGGCACGAAGGGAGGCCGAGTTAGCAGCACAGAATGAGGCGGATCAGCTTGCACCGGTTCGTCCTACCACCTCTGCCGGACCAGGGGTCGCATCTAGCTTGGGAGTACCCTGTTTAGTCCCCGCTTTACGCAATGTACACCTGCCCAAGGACTTCAAGGGCCCGCGCAAGGTGCCGAACTACACCGCTGATTTATCTCCAGAAGCGTGCGTAGAGAGTTACGAGATGGCAATGGAGATGCTGGATGTGGATGAGACCATGTGTGCAAAGTACTTCACCATGATGCTTGAAGGCACAACCCGTACTTGGTTGAAGGGCCTGCCGCCTAATTCTATCAGTTCATGGGCCCAGCTGCGGACCCGGTTTATCCAGAATTTCAAAGATACGTGTAAGCAGCCTAAATCCATAGTAGACTTGGCGGCTTGTGTTCAGGAGGATGGAGAGTCAACAACCCATTGGGTACGCCGCGTTTCTGAAGTCTTACACTCGTCTGACAGGATCAATGCTGACTCTGCGATCTTAACCCTGGAGGGCAATTTCCGGTTTAAGCCTCTAAAGCAAAAGCTAGGGCGTATGAAGTGGTTCTGTAATGACATGGGAACTCTCATGGCCGCTTTAGTGAAGTATGCTGATTCTGGTAGTACCAAGGATCCTGATACCGACGATGACGAAGCAGGGAAGGGAAAGAAGAATAGCATCTCTAAGGGGCATCAGTACAAACCGGCGGGCCATGGAAACAGAGGCAAACGTAAGGCGGATGGCAGCCTGGACTTTGTGGCTAACACTAATGCGCAGGACAAGGGTCAGCGGCGTAGAGGTAAAGCGGCGAATCGCAGTGGGGCTCCAAATCCTAACCCGGATCGCTTAAACTATTTGCTGAATCAGCCTTGCCCAAAACACGGGACGAAGGAGGCGCCGGCTAACCACCTTTGGAAGAATTGTTTCATTATGCAGGAATTTAAAAACTCTAATGCCTTCCGGTATGACCGTGGATCAGGTGGTGGCTCAGGATCCGGTTTCCATGGGCCGGGTCACGATGGAGCTTCCGGTTCAGGTTTCAATTAGGGCGGTAATAATGACCAGGATAATCAGAACGGTTAAGGGGGTTACAACCAACAGTAGCAGCAGCAGCGATCGGGTTATCAGAGTCAGCCAAAACAGTTGAACAATGGGCAGTATCACGTTTTCACAACTAGCTCGCATAAGCGCGACCGGAAACTTCATAAGCGAGCAGTAAACTCTGTTGAACCGGCCGTACCGCGTTATTTACGCT
>NC_041383.1:435713108-435778015 GCF_002162155.2 Triticum dicoccoides
TGACAATCCGGGCCAGTTGGCATTAGTGGTAGACCCTCAGGTGGGAGGTTATAAATTCACCAAGGTACTCATGGATGGAAGGAGCAGTATTAACATCCTTTACTATGAGACATTCCGCCGCATGGGGCTAACAGACAAGGATCTCAGACCGTCTAATACGGTGTTCCATGGTGTGGTGCCTGGCAAATCAGCATATCCTGTTGGTAAGATAGCCCTGGAGGTGGCTTTTGGGGACGAGCATGATTCCTGATCCGAGACACTAACCTTTGAGGTGGTGAAGATCCGGAGCCCGTATCACGCCTTGTTCGGGCGGCCGGCTTATGCCAAGTTCATGGCACGGCCTTGTTATATCTATTTGCAGCTCAAGATGCCGGGTCACAAAGGGACAATAACAGTTCATGGGAGCCGCAAGGTTGCTTTGGAATGTGAGGAAGGTGATGCGGCTTACGCAGAGTCGGTTTGTGCCACGGAGGAGTTAAAATATTATAGGGACAATGTCGATCCGGCGGACATGACCCCTTTGAAGAAGCCAACTACGGAGCATGATTCAGATCTGAAGTTCAAATCAGCGGCTGAGACCAAGCTTATTGACTTCGTACCCGGCGATTCATCCAAGCAGTTCACTGTTAGTGCCAACTTGGACCCTAAATAGGAAAGCGCGCTCATCGAGTTCATCCGTGAGAACCGGGACATTTTTGCATGGAAGCCTTTTGACATGCCAGGTGTACCGAGGGAACTCGCTGAGCACACTCTTAATGTTGATCCCAAGTATAAACCGGTAAAGCAATTTCTCCGCCGGTTCAACGAAGAGAGGCGCAAAGCTATTGGGGAGGAGGTGGCCAGGATCTTAGCAGCTGGCTTTATCGTTGAAGTGTTCCATCCAGAGTGGCTTGCTAATCCGGTGCTGGTTCTTAAGAAAAATGGCACTTGGCGTATGTGTGTGGATTATACGGATCTTAACAAGGCTTGTCCAGCGGATCCTTTTGCCCTCCCCCGCATTGACCAGATTATTGATGCCATGGCGGGTTGTGAGTGTTTGAGTTTTTTGGATGCGTATTCTGGGTATCATCAGATCAAAATGGTGGTTAAGGACCAGGAGAAGACAACGTTTATTACTCCCTTTGGAGCCTTCTGCTATGTATCTATGCCTTTTGGGCTCAAGAGCGCCCAAGCCACTTATCAACGGTGTGTACAGAATTGCCTGCATAAACAGATCGGCCGCAATGTGCACGCCTATGTGGATGATATTGTAGTCAAGTCAAGGCAGAAGGAGACGCTGGTTGATGATTTGAAGGAAACCTTTGACAACTTGCGGGTTTATAAGATGATGCTTAACCCTACCAAATGTGTCTTTGGTGTTCCGGAGGCAAGTTACTGGGCTTTCTTGTGTCCAACAGAGGAATTGAGGCTAATACGGAGAAGATTATGGCCATCACCTCCCTGGCTAAACCGAAGTGTATCAACGATGTTCAGCGGTTGGCGGGTCGAATCGCCGCACTGAGCCGGTTTATCAGCCGCCTCGGAGAGAAGGCCATCCCTTTATACCAGATGTTGAGAAAGACAGATCAATTCATCTGGAGTCCAACTGCTGATGAAGCGTTGGAGGACTTGAAGCGGCAATTAGCCAATTCGCCCGTTCTTGCAGCTCCGGTCGACAAGGAGTCGTTGTTGTTATATGTAGCGGCCAATGCTCATGCAGTTAGCGTGGCTATTGTGGTAGAACGCAAGGAGGCAGGCAAGGAGTATCCGGTTCAGCGGCCGGTTTACTATATTAGCGAGGTGCTTATTGAATCCAAGCAAAGGCATCCGCATTGGCAGAAGCTGGTATATGGAGTTTTCATGGCAAGCCGGAAGTTGAAGCAGTATTTCCAAGGGCACCCTATCATAGTGGTCAGTTCAGCTCCCTTGGGCGATATCATACAGAACCGGGAGGCGACCGGCTGGATTGCCAAGTGGGCTATAGAACTCAGGCCGCATGGATTGAAATACGTACCCCGGATGGCGGTGAAGTCTCAGGCACTTGTTGATTTCATCAATGATTGGACTGAGTTGCAAGCACCAGAGGAGAAGCCGGATCACACATATTGGACTATTCATTTTGACGGATCCAGGCAATTGGAAGGCTCGGGGGCTGGAGTCGTGTTAACTTCCCCACGAGGTGATAAGTTTTGTTATGTTCTCCGCTTAATGTTCCCTTGTACTAATAATGCAGCTGAGTATGAAGCCTTGCTCCATGGTCTCCAGATGGCTAAAGAGATGAATCTAAGTCGGGTTAAGTGCTTCGGTGACTCGGACCTTGTAGCTCAACAGGTGTCTGGCACTTGGGATTCTAAAGATCCGCTCATGGCTGCATATCGTCATGAGGTGGATATTGTTGTAGGTCACTTCAAGGGTTATCAGGTGGATCACGTGGATCGTCGAAAAAATGAAGCGGCGGACGCTTTAAGCCGGTTGGGCTCTCAGCGTAAACCGGTACTGCCTAATGTCTTTCTTGATGTGTTGCACAATCCGTCAGTCAAGCTCCTAGGTGAAGCGGATTTGGCTATTCCTGATCCGGAGGCTCAATTGGTGGCAGCCCTGCATGTTATACCGGATTGGACAGTTCCTTATCTTGCATACATGAACCGGGGAGAGTTGCCAGAGGATGAGACTTTAGCCAGGCGGATAGTCCGGCGGTCCAAATCTATGACAATTATCAATGGCGAATTGCATCATTGCAGTGTATCAGGGGCGTTTCAACGTTGTGTTTCTCCTGAGGAAGGTTGTGAAATTTTGCGCGAAATCCATGAAGGGGATTGTGGTCACCATGCCGGTTCAAAGTCTCTGGTGGCTAAGGCGTTTCGTCATGGGTTCTACTGGTTGACAGCTCATGTTGATGCGGAGGACTTGGTTAAACGGTGTGATGGCTGTCAGAAATTTTCAAGGCGTGCTCATGTGCCGGCTCAAGAATTGAGGATGATTCCAATTACTTGGCCGTTTGCAACATGGGGGCTGGATATGGTTGGACCTTTAAAAAGATCCAAGGATAAGAAAACCCACCTTTTGGTGGCAGTGGACAAGTTTACCAAGTGGGTTGAAGCGGAGCCTGTCAGCAAGTGTGATGCAGCTACAGCGGTGCAGTTCATTAAAAAGGTGATTTTCCGGTTTGGCTTTCCACATAGTATCATTACTGACAATGGTACCAATTTATCCAAGGGTGCTATGAAGGAATTCTGTGAACGTGAGCACATCAGGCTTGATGTATCATCAGTGGCTCACCCCCAGTCCAATGGGCAGGCAGAACGAGCTAATCAAGAGATCTTGCGAGGCATCAAACCCCGGCTTATGGTTCCATTGCAAAGAACACCGAGATGTTGGGTTGAAGAGCTACCATCTGTGTTATGGAGTATCAACACTACGCCCAACCGATCTACAGGATACACACCATTTTTATGGTCTACGGAGCAGAGGCGGTTCTCCCTAGTGATATCCGGCATGATTCGCCTCGTGTGGCGGCTTATGTTGAAGCGGACAATGAGACAGCAGGGCAAGACGCTTTGGACCTATTAGATGAGGAGCGTGACATAGCGGCTGCCCGCTCGGCGATTTATCAACAAGATCTTCATCGCTATCACAGTCGCCGGGTCAGAACCAGAACTTTTCAAGAAGGTGATTTGGTGCTTCGGCTCATCCAAGATCAGACGGATATGCACAAGTTATCCCCACCTTGGGAGGGGCCTTTCGTGGTCAGCAAGAATCTGCACAACGGGTCGTACTATCTGATTGATATTCGAGAGCATAAAGATTCACGCACATCAGAGGAGGAGACCAACAGGCCGTGGAATATAGCTCATCTTCGGCCTTACTACACTTGAGACATCGGCTCTATCTATGTACATATTATGGCAGTGTATATATTATCATTGATATAATAAAACCGGAGCCTCAGTTAAAGCGGGGTCTTTGTCCTTTCATATCATGCGTGGTTACATGGAGTGGTTCTGTTTTAAAACGGCCTCCGGTTTACCCCTTAAAATTTGCTTTTCAAATAGCTTTGTGATATCACTTGGGGCCTTGGTCGTGTCCGAACCAACGTGACACCTTTTGATAGGCGAAAGCCACCAGATCACTTGGGGACATGGTCAAGTCTGAACCAGTCATGCCTCTTGATCGGCCTAAGGCCACAAAATCACTTGGGGGCTTGGTCGAACCCGAACCATTGCCACGCCTTTTGATCGGCATAATTGCCACGGTTTCATTTGGGGACCTAGCTGACTTGAACCATTGTCACTCCTATTGGGGGCTTGGTCCTATCCGACCATGGTAACACCATCTGATCAGCTCAGTAAAGCATGTTTTTGCAAATGGTTTTTATTATTGCCTTTGCTGCCATATTTCTTTTATGACTATTCTTCAATTTTTTGTTGTGTTTCCTTTGAACCAACAACACTTTTTTACCGGTTCAGCTGACGGAAATCGGTTCATTTGTATTCCGGAGAAATATGCCCGGTTTAACTTTCCTGTTAACATCATGAAGTAGCAGGGGGGCTCCTAATGACCCAGCACCATTTACATGGGAGTTGCTTTCTCCCCTTTGATGGTAACGGTTTATAAATACTCCGTTTCAAGCCTGGTTAAGCCAACTTCATGCCCAGAGATGGCAGGTATTATGTATCACATATTTTATTATATGTTTTAAATGCATTGATATATATATATATATATATATATCAAGGTTGTAAACCGGTTGGCAGTATAACCGCCACCGCAGTTCAAGATTTTCTGATTGCAGGAAATATAATTAAGGATTTCAAGCAAAAGCATCAGTACTTATGCACGAAGGCAAATTTCAAGACAGAAGTATTGGCTATCCTATTACAAGGCAACGTGGTGCCCAAATAAGATCATTGTTGTTCCAGCAGATCATAATACAGCAGTTATGTAAACCGGCTTCCGATTCAAGCTTGCTCATCAAACCCGTCTGATGGTTGTGGGTCGTCCCACGCTGTTTCAGCTTCCTCATCTCTATCCATTGGCTGGAAATCAACAGTGGACCAGTCGATTCCCATTAAAGCTTGAAAGACAGCATCTTCATGGATCAGAGAAGACGGTTCAATATCAGGAGCGTAAGTATGCTTACGGATAGGAGGAATCAGATTTTCCGCTTCAGGAGTTGGTGCAGGCACTCGTTTGTTCTGGTCATTGTACTGAGCTTGATAATGTGACAAGTCTGCTTGTTTAGCCAGTTGACAAGCCAGAGGGCGTACTGCATGGTTTATCGCCCTCAAATCATCTTCATTGAACTCTGAGCCATCTTCCTTCAAGCTGGGATAGCCTTGAGCTGCTTTAACAGGATCGAAATCCGGCACCCATGCTTTTGCCCGGATCAAGGTGTTAATGGCTTCGGTTCGGGCAGCAGATTTCTTTAGTTCTTCAATCCGAGCAGGAAGCATTGACAACCTATTAAGAGTGTCTTGGATTAAGGAGGGTGCCGGATTGTTATGCGATGCAGTGGTGATGATCCGTTGCGCTCCGATATACAGCTGTTCAATTAAAGTGTAGGCAGCCTTCAACTTCTTCCGAACATCTGACCCTAAGTGACCAATGCGTGTACCTATAACAATACAGGAAAGATCACAAACCGGATCTATCATAAGCAGGCCAGAGTTATCCAAGAAACCAAAAGGAACTTACCAAAGATAGCAGCGGTCATGGAATGTACTTGCCGTTTTACGGCGGTCAGCTCATCTACCACCGGTTTACGAGCAGCTTCAGCATTTTCAGCTCTTTTTATTAAATCGGCCTTCTCAGTGGCCCAATCAGTCCGCTCCTTCTCAAAGCCCTCCTTCAGCTGTTCTGTGATACTCAAAGCACTGGTTAATTCTTCCCTTGCCTTGTCGGTTTCAGCTTGCTGGGTTTTCAAAATTTCCTGCAGATCGGTAATCCGGTCTTCTTTGATCCTCCCTTCAGCCTGCATAAAGACAGTGCTTGGTTTTCAACAAACGGTACAAGAATTTTGAAGTACCAACCACATAACAAGTTATATGCTTGATACTTGGGGGCTAATGCACCTTTAATTTTCATCTGTTACTAAATCGGAAAGTCCCAAGCTCAATACAGGTATTCAACTTGGCACTTGGGGGCTAATGGCTATTTGCTCAGTTATGTTCTGATGTTAGAATCTTTATTGGAGTCCCGGTTTAACTAAACTAAGTTGAACCGGCCCTTGGGGGCTACATTGATGGAGTTCAAAGTATTGAGGACTATATTCAAGTCCCGGTTTGAAGAAGATTACAAACCGGCCCTTGGGGGCTAGGAGGATTAATACAGTAGCAGTAATTAAAGAATGAAGAAGCGCAAGGAAGTTACCTCAAATTTATCTCTCATTATCTTTACCAGGCCAGCTTCACAGTCACGACTAGTATATAGCCGGTTCAAATAACCAGAATGAACATCTTGGGCACTCAAAGCAGCATATGTTTCCAGATCAACATCCCATTTGCCTTTGTTCATACCGGGAGAATCTTCTTTCACAGTATGCTTGGCCAAAGCGACGGGATTCCCTGGTTCAAAGCGACCTACGCCGGTAATTACAACGTCATCATCCTTGGACTCGCCGGTTTGCATTGGCGCGGTCAGTTTATCAGCAGGCTTTGAAGGATTGTGGGATCCATCAATCCGGACGGCGCTGGCAGGCTGGTCAACAGGGACTGAGGTATCGATAGGCCTTTTATCAGTAATAGCATCATCTTGCAAAGGAGGATCATTGGGAGTATCTTCAGGAACGAATGCTTCAAGATCTGGTGTTTTATCCTGTTCAAGGGCAGCATCTTCCTCGGTCGTTTTATTCAGGCGGGCTTTCATGCTTGGTTTAGGTTTAGCCCTGAAAGAGAAACAAAAAGTCAAGGAACAACATAAGTTGTAACGTGGTATACCAGAAGCATATGTTCAGTCTAGCTTACCCCAGAACCGTCTTCAGTGGTGGCAGCTGAGTGGCCGATGATTCACCAGAGGAAGAATGGGAAGTAACCTGATAATCGGAGTCGGACGGATTAAGAGGTTGACGGATGAAACCCGCTTTAGGACATAAATTAATAAAAAGGTCGGAGACCTCGGAGCGGCGTTTTCGAACCGGACTGTTCGGTAAACCGGCGGAGGTAACTACCTGGCCGCTGTGCCGGGTTGTGCGGCGAGCTTCATGTTGCTGAGTCTTCATAAGAAATTTGGGATCCAAATAAGTAAGGGGATGAGAAAATTTAACTTTCCGGTTTGCCTGGCGAAATTTTGGCAAAGGCAAAGGTTCCGAATTGGAAGAAAGAATAATTACCTCAGCGACATCAGCATTACTGGCTTCAGCGTTGTCCTGACAAATATCATCATCAATAAGGCATGTAAAAAGTAGGCCTAGTGAATCGAGTTCTACCTCAGGGTCCGAGTTACCCACATCATCATCAACAGCCGGATCAGATGAAGCAGTGGTTTTCCTCTTTTTGGCAGGCTTCTTGACGACCTTGGTCTTTGGCCGGATTGGCCGATCTGTTTTCTCTGGTTTGTCTTGTGCAAGCTTCTTGCTCCAAAACGGATTGTCACCCTGGGTAAACAGCAGTTGATGTCAGACAGAGATAGCAATAACAGGTTCAATAAAAAGTACAATCAAAATCTTACAGTTGGCGGTTTGTTGGTAGCACAGAAAGGGGGCAGGCTGGTTTGAGCGCAGAGATGCTCCGGTTCGTTCAGCATTTTCTTCACAGCCTCTATGACTTCATCATCGGAGAGCTGGATGTTGATGTGTCGGAGTGGGTCATCAACGCTACCAGTATACTTGCACATCAAACCGGAGCGCCGGCTGAGAGGCAGTATGCTCCATGATATCCAACACCGTGCGAGATCTACTCCTGTTAAACCGTTGGCCATGAAGGCTCGGAGCTTGGATAATTGCGGAGCGTATTTACTCCTCTCCTTGGCACTTAACCTTTGTGGGAAGGGGTGTGTATTGCTGAGCCGTTCCGGGCGAAAGCCAGGCAAAGGATTTTCATCACCAGGGGAGGTATCTTTGCAGTAAAACCATGTTGCATTCCACTCCTTGGGGTGACTGTGTAGTTTGGCATGGGGATAAGTGATTTCTTTCCTTTTCTATATTGCCATACCGCCCAATTCGGTATTGGGACCATCAGTGAATTCTATATGGCGGTTTAAGTGGAAGCAGTCTCTGAACAATTCAACTGTGGGTTTCTCTTGAAGGTACACCTCACAGAGCACTTGGAAGTGACATAAGTTGGTAACAGAATTGGGGCCAATATCTTGTGGGTGAAGTTGAAAATTGGCTAGTACGTCCCGGTAAAATTTGGAGCCGGGCGGTTTGAAGCCCCGGGCTAAGTGATCCGCAAAGATCACAACCTCTCCCTCTTGAGGTGTGGGAGGACATTCATTACCAGGAACCCTCCAGTGGATAGTCTCTTTGCTGTCTAAAGCGTCGATCGAGACTAAATCATTCAACTGGGTTTCTGTGACACGAGAAGGAACCCAGTTGCACTCATATACTTGTTTGGCCATGGTGAGATCTACAAGAAATAGGTGTTTCCGGTTCAAGAACATGTTGTATAAAAGAAGGCACTGGTATAAACAAGGCTAAACCGGAGGCAGTATACCTAAACCGGATTTTTATGAAGTGGCATCATATGGCCAAAGAGTTCTGGCGGTTCAACAAGGGGACTAATGGTATATACCAGTTTATTAACTTTTTTCTATACTAAGTTAAACCGCCTGAGCTAAACATTGAAAGCAATTGAGGTTGCGGATGGCTAAGTATGCAGAAACAGGTTTCACAAGGTCCTATTGTGGTAATGGATCTGAAGCAAGTTCAAAAAAACAGAAAATATTCAAAGACTAAAGCAGAACGGAAGTGAGTCCATGGGCAGGTATGTAGATGGGATCTATGGACTTGAGCGTGAAACTACAGGTGGATGCTAAAAGGCTACCGCACATCAGAGCAGGGTTTCACGGATCTATCCAGGAGTCTGGGTGCGAGCATGAACAAATGAGGAGCATGGCAAGAACACGAAACCCTAGAACAGATCTGTGTTAAGAAGAGCAGAAGGCTTACTGGAGTCGAGGAAGATGCGGAAAGATACCGCAGTGCTCTGGAATGTTCAGGTTGATGTAGCGGCCCAAGACAAGGCAGAGGTCAATGGCGGCGACGGAGCTCCGAGGCTGGCGACGCGAGGAAGATGAAGAGGAAGAGACGAAGGGGAGAAAAAGAAATGACCCTTCGGTCCTATTTATAAGGCAAAGGACGTGAGTCAGGCGCGCGAATCCAGGAGCCACAAAATTTGGAAGTGAAGCTGCTGCCTTGGGTATCACAGATCTATTAATAAAAGAAGGCGTTATAAATGTTAACTTCATGATGACGTCATGCCGGTTTACAGCAACCAGAGATGGTGACGACATGGCGGTTTACCAATTACCAGAAGATGTTGAAGACAAAGATTTTTGTGAAGGATTGACATGAACCAGTTCAAATCAATCTGGGGCCTAATGTTGGGGATATTACTACTAGGTGTGAACCAGCCAACCTGGGCCGGGTTAGCTTCATTAGTAGGTTAAAGATGGTTAAACAGATAAAGGCCCAAGGCCTGTAGTCGGTTTAGAACCTGTAGCCGTAAACCGGCTTGATATGTAAACTTGCATTGTAAGTTAGGAATAGAGAGAGACCAACCGGGATACAAGTATGAGCCGGTGTGGGACTCTGTGGACCGACGGGCGTCACCCGTGTATATAAGGGGATGACCCGGCGGCGGTTCAAGGACAGACAACAACAGCTCGAGCCTAGGTGAAGCTTGTTTGCTCCCTAGCCATCGAAACCACATTAATTCCATCACAACTAGACGTAGGCTTTTACCTTCATCGAAGGGGCCGAACTAGTATAGACCCTCGTGTCTTTGTGTCCGCTTTAGCCCCTTCAAGTTAACCCGTAGCGATGGCTCCACGACTAAGTCCTTTCACAAGGACATCTGCCATGACAAATCCACGACACATATGATCCAACTATGTTAGCATTGTTGAGAGATTGCACTAGTGAAAGTATGCACCCTAGGCCTCATTTTCCATCATTGCAATAACGTTTGTGCTCCATTTTACTATTTACTACCTTGCTATTTTTATTGTTCACACTACAAAAACTCATATCTACTATCCATACTACACTTTTATCACCATCTCTTCGCCGAACTAGTGCACCTATACAATTTTCCATTGTATTGGGTGTGTTGGGGACACAAGAGATTTCTTGTATTTGATTGCAGGGTTGCTTGAGTGGGATTATCTTCATCCTACACCTCCCATGGATTGATAAACCTTAGGTCATCCACTTGAGGGAAAATTGCTACTATCCTACAAAACTCTCGCTTGGAGGCCCAACACGTGTCTACAAGAAGAAAGTTGCGTAGTAGACATCAAGCTCTTTTCTGGCACCATTGCCGGGGAGGCTAGGTAAGCGGCACTCACATCCCGTCAACGAAGCTCTTTTCGGGCGCCGTTGCTAGGGAAGTGAGTGCATGAAGGTATATCTTTAGATCTTGCAATTTATTCTTTTAGTTTCTTGTTTTATCACTAGTTTAGTTTATAAAAGAAAACTACATAAAAATTTGGAATTGATGTGGTCTCATATTATTCACCTTTATAATGTATTTCATGAAAATGATGGAAAAGAAAATTGTGCTCAATTGCTAGGAGAAGAATTCAATAAAATGTTTGGCACAAAATATTTGAATGATGAGTATGATTGCAATGTTGTTGGTATGAATTCTTTGAATATCCATGATGCTAGTGATATGCAAAGCCATAAGCTTGGGGATGTTATGTTTGATGAAGATGATATTTTTACCCCCCCCCCCCAAGATTTGATGTGAAATTTTGTTATAATGATTGCATGCCTCCTATTTATGATGATTATAATGATGAAAGTGGATTTGGAGAGGTCCTGACTTTATTTAGTGATGAATCCACTATCTTGGAAGAGGTTTCAACTAATTATGCTTACAAAGTTCCTATCTATGATGATTATGGTGATGACATGTATGCTATTAATAATAATGATAACCATGAAACTTGCCATCATGATTTTAATTTTCAATCACATGATAGTTATTTTTTTGAGTTTGCTCCCACTATTCATGAGAATAAATTTGCTTATGTGGAGAGTAATAAAATTTCTATGCTTATGCATGATGCAAAGAATGATTTATGTGATAGTTATATTGTTGAATTCATTCATGATGCTACTGAAAATTATTACGAGGGAGGAACATATGCTTGTAGGACTTGCAATAATATCAAGTTTCCTCTCTTTATGTCGAAAATCTTGAAGTTATGTTTGCTTTGCCTTCCTATGCAAGTTGATTCTTGCTCCCATAAATTATTTTCTCACAAAATCCCTATGCATAGGAAGTGGGTTAGGATTAAATGTGCTTACCATGTGTTTCAGGATGCTCTTGTTATGTTTCAACTCTTATCTTTTATGCGAGCATCAATGAAATCATCATGCCTAGCTAAAAGGCATTAAAGAAAAGCGCTTGTTGGGAGGCAGCCCAACATTTAACCCTACTATTTTTGTGTGTTCACATGATTATGATATTGTGGTAACCATGACTTATTGCTTTTGTTTCTATAAAGTGCCAAGTAAAACCTTTGGGATAGTGTGGATGATAGTTGACTTGAATCTGTGCAAAAATAGAAACTTTTGCACTCGGTACAGGAATTCTGAAAATTCACTGGAATGTGATTTTGATCTGAATTTTTTTTAGGTGATATATATACAAATTATCTACATTTTCCTAATTTTTCAGAATTTTTGGAGTATCAGAAGTATGGTTGGAGTACAGATTACTTCACACTGTTCTGTTTTTGACAGATTCTGTTTTCAATGCATAGTTTGCTTGTTTCCTCGTTTCTATGGCTTATATTGGTCAATATAAATTGTGGAAATGATATGATACAGTAGGCATTGTGTGTAAAAAATTATGAATCTTTTCTTTGACACTACCAAAGTGGAATGGTTTGCTCTTTATCATACTAACCTATCTCACGAAGTTCCGTTAAGTATTGTGTGATTGAAGTTTTCAAGTTTTGGGTGAGATGTCGATATGAGGAGAATAAGGAGCAAGAAGACCCTAAGCTTGGGGATGCCTAGGGCACCCCAAGTTAATATCCAAGAAAGATCCAAGCAACTAAGCTTGGGGATGCCTCGGAAGGCATCCCCTCTTTCGTGTCGAACATTATTGGTAACCTCACTTGGAGCTATATTTTCATTCGTCATATGATATGTGTTTTGCTTGAAGCGTCATTTTATTTTGTTAGATTTTGCTTGCTGTTATTTGGAATGATGTTTTGCATCTTTCTTTTCAATAAAAATGTCAAGGATAGCCTTTACCATGCTTATTTTGCAAGTATACGAGTTGCTATTTCAAAACAGAAAGTTTATCATTGTCCCAATCCCTAGAAAAGTCAGAATATGATAAAATGCTAAAACTTTTTGCACTGTAAGATCTGATAAATTTTCTACAATGTGGTAAATTTCCATAATTTTTGGAGTTGGGTAAGTATGATGAATCTTGCATTCTTTACAGACTGTTCTGTTTAGACAGATTGTTGTTATGTTTGCATTGTTTGCATATGTTTGCTTGTTTAATGATTATATTTGAGGATAGAAGTATTAAATATGTAGAGGCATTTAGTATGCAATGTCAATAATAATTTTAGTGATTTGCTATAGTAGAGAATGATAAGGTTTTTGTATTGGTTTATACTAACTTATCTCACGAGTCCTTGTTGAGTTTTGTGTGGATGAAGTTTTTAAGATTTAGGGAAACTATGATATGAGAGGAATTAAGGAGACACAAAAGCTCAAGCTTGGGAATGCCCAAGGCATCCCAAGTTCTTCAAAGAAGTCTCAAGCATCTAAGCTTGGGGATGCCCTGGTAGGCATCCCACCTTTCTTCTTCAACAATTATCGGTTAGTATCGGTTGAGCCTAAGCTTTTGCTTCTTCACATGAGTTGTGCTATTCTTGGAATGTCATTTTGTTTTGTTTTTCTCGCTATTTTAATAAGATACTTAGATTTGAAAGTATTAATTAAACGAGAGTCCTCAAATAGCTACCCATTTACATAACTACTCGCTTGATCTTCTCTTATATCTTTTTGGGGTAGCTTGTCATTTACTCTCGTGCTTCACTTATATCCTATGAGTAAATTGTTGAATGAATTGAATATCATGAAGTTGAAATTATATGCTCATATCATGCCAAGTGGTAGCTTCACATTGGGTTTAGAAAGTGAAATCTTTTGAAGCTTGACAATCACAATATTGGTCATACAAGCAATTCATGAATGATTAGTAGAAGGAAGAGAACTTTCACATGCAAATACACTATCCTGGAAATATTTTGTTATTGTGAGCCCCCGTCAAAATATTATATTCCAAAATTGTTGACGTTGGAAAAGGAAGACAACATAATGATTTATGTTTGTTCATATTCACATAGAAGTTATATTGTCATAGATCCTTGAACATGTGGTGCTTGCCCCCCATCTTTGCTAGCCAAAAATTCCGCACCAAGTAGATACTACTTGTGCATCCAAAAAACCCTTAAACGCAAATCCTATTTTCAAGAGTCCACCATACCTACCTAAGGATTGAGTAAGATCCTTCAAGTAAGTTGTCATCGGTGCAATAAGGCAATAAAAATTGCTTCTAAAAAGTGTTAGATCATTTAGTGTAGGAGAAAATTGAGCGTTGTACGAACTTGTGATGGCGAAGAATAAAAGTGACAGACTGCATAATAAAGGTTTCTATCACAATAGGCAATATAACATGACGTTCTTTTGCACTAAGGGGTTGAGCATCCAAACAAATAAGTGCATGGCAACCTCTGCTTCCCTCTGCGAAGGGCCTATCTTTTACTTTCGGTATTTACTTTTATAGAAAGAGTCAAAGTTTTTCTCTCTATTCCTTTTTATTTTTCTATTTTGGCAAGCATCATGTGGTGAGGAAAGATCTAGGCACATATATCCAGTTGGATATGGATAGCATGAGTTATTATTGTTGACATCACCATTGAGGTGAATATGTTGGGAGGCAAAATTATAAGCCCCTATCTTTCTATGTGTCCGGCTGAAACATTTTTCTCATGTGTATGTGGTGAGTGTTAGAAATCATAGAAGACTATATGATGGTTGAGTATGTGGAGATATTACTTAGACTTTGTTGAATAAGTTGAATTGCAATTGTTTGGTGACTAAGAATATAGGTTGTTGAGTTTCAAGACAATTCATCGTTTGAACCTTAACATGTGAATTGGTTGCTACTTTAACATGAGAAGTTTTCTAAGAAAGAATAGTTGTTATGATGCTAGGAAAAGTGATTGAAATTGTCATTGATCAAACTTGTGCACTTTGCTAGCATTCACACTTCATAAATTATTTCTTTTATCATTTACCTACTCTAGGACGAGTAAGAATTAAGCTTGGGGATGCTGATACGTCTCCAATGTATCTATAATTTATGAATTATTCATGCCATGTTTACAACAATTTTATATGGTTTTGGTATGATTTGCACAGAACTAACCGGACTGACGTTGTTTTCAGCAGAACTACCGTGGTGTTGTTTTTTGTGCAGAAATGAAAGTTCTCCAAATGAGCTGAAACTTTTTGACGATTTTTTTTGGAACAAAAGAGACCCCCAAAAATTCGTTGGAGGGCCAGAAGATCCACGAGGAGGGCACAACCCACCAGGGCGCTCCTAGGCCCTTGTCTGTGCCCCAGTTTATCGTGCTCACCACGAGGCCCATCTGGACGTGAGACCGACGCCAAAAATTCCTATAAATTGAGAAACCATCAGAAATAGCCCTAGATCAGAAGTTCTGCCGCTGCAAGCCTCTATAGCCACCGAAAACTAATCGGGACTCTGTTCTGGCACCCTACCGGAGGGGGGAATCATCTTCGGTGACCATCTTCATCATCCCGACGGCCACCACGATGAGGAGGGACTAGTCCACCCTCGGGGCTGAGGGTTTGTACTAGTAGCTATGTGTTTAATCTCTCTCTCGCACGCGCAATCTTGAGATGTCACAATCTTGATGTATCATGGGCTTTGTTAACATAGATGGATCATATGATGTTTCTCCCCTCTCTATACTTGTTGTGATGAATTGAGTCTTTACCCTTTGAAGTTTTGTCTTGTCGGATTGAATGTTCAGATATGAGAACACATGATATATGTCTTGCATATGAATACCCGTGGTGACAATGGGGTATTATTTTGATTCACTTGATATATGTTATGGCAATCAACTTGCGGTTTCCCAAGGTGACTTTGGGGTAATCTATGCATAGGGGTTGATGCACGTTTTTATTATCTTTTCTCCTTGTAGTTCTCTTTTTTTGACTGGACACTATAGGGAAAGCCCCCACAGCCATTTATTAATAAAACAGAACAGAATTACAAAGGTTACAAAGGCTACCAGTGGTAACCAAAGAAAGGAGAAAAAAGGAATGTACAACTAGAAAAAGAGAAAATACATCTATGGAGGGAGAAAGGAGACCCATCTAACCAAGTCCTCCTTAAATCTCACCTTGATCCTGTGAGAAAGTAAAAGTATATCATTCACAAAAGCCCCCCTTGATGTGTTAAAACTGGGCCTTTCATGCCTAAAGACTTTCCCATTCCTGATGATCCAGATATTCCAGCAAGCAGTGAAGACAACCTCAGCAAAGAAAGGGTGAGCAAAGTTTCTCTTGGCAGTAAGCACAATCTGGCTCATGTCATTGCCAGCCCCCCAATCAATCTGAAGGAAATTCCAAACCCTCTGGCTAAAATTGTAGTTGAAGAAAAGATGATCCCTATCTTCCCTGGTGTGTGTGGGGCAGAGCACACAATTAACTCCATCATCTATATGCCAATGCCTTCTTTCAACCATATCATTGGTGTTAAGTCTATCCATTATTAGCATCCAGGCAAAGACCTTGATCTTCATGGTGCAGCAGCTCTTCCAAATCCAAGTCAAAACAGGGTTGAAAGTATGGTTAATGAACCTAGATACATAGAACTGTTTGGGAGTATAGGGCTCGTTCGATCCATGCCAAGACCAAACATCCTTCAATTCAGGATTCCTCTCATGATTCTGCAGAAGAGTCTCCAGAACCAGAAGCTCATTGTGGGCATGCTCAGAAAGTGGGAGATGAAACTAAGGAAGCAGGTCTGGGGCAGAAAATCGATCCTTGACTAAGACCAGAGAATCCTTGACATAAGAGAACAACCCGGGGAACATGTGCTGCAAAGGCAAAACAGAATCTCCAAGCTGCCATTTATCCTGCCAGAAAAGAGCAGTGTCACCCACATTGACCTTAACCTAGGTGACTTCTCTGAATTGATCCAGAAGTTTAAGGATATCCTTTCACCAGAAAGATCCACTTGGAGAGGTTCCTTGAGGAACAAGCTCATGATAGTAAGAATTCTAAATGAGTTGAACCCAAGGAATATCAGCCCTGTTGAGAAACTTATTGACATGCTTCAGTAAGAGGGCCAAATTTTGAAAACCAATGTGAAGAATGCCAAGCCCTCCTTTGTTCTTGGGCCTACAAATCAGATCCCATGCAGCCAGAGATGGAGCAGGTTCCTGTCTATTTTTCCTCCACAAGCACTGCCTTTGAATTCTCTGCAGCTGCTTCAAAATACCAGGGGCAATAAACAAACTGCAGAGGAAGAAGATTGGTAAGGAGGACAAAGCAGAGTTTAGGTATTGTAGCCGACCACCCTGAGCTAGAAAAGATGAACTAGCAAACATTCTCCTCTCCATGCAAGTAACCAGAGGTAGCACATCAGACATTGCAGGTTTGGTAGTTCCAACTGGTAACCCTAGGTAAGTGAAGGGCATATTTCCCACTTTACAACCAAAAATGGAGGCCAATCTCTGAGTTCCTCCTGAGAAACATTCATTGGGATCATACAAGATTTGTGGTAGTTAACATCCAGTCTAGTTGACTGGGATAAAACTAGCAACATTTTCTTAAGAGCCCAAAGCTATGCTCCATCAGCAGGCACCACAATCAAGGTGTCATCAGCATACTGCACAATTGGGTAGTCCTTGTCATGACAAGGAATAAATAGCTGGAGTTCTCCTCTGAGATGCACATCATTGACCACAGATTGTAAAAGATCAGCAGCAAGAACAAAATGGAGAGGCGAGATAGGATCTCCTTGTCTAACACCTTTTTTACAGACAAAATTCTTCCCAGGCACACCATTCAGCAGAACAGAGGAAGTCCTAGATGTCAATAGTGATTTCACCCAACTAATCCATTTGGCATTGAAACCCTTATGCTTCATGATCTGGAAGATAGCTTCATGTTCAATGGAGTCAAAAGCCTTCTCAAAATCTAGTTTGAGAATCAAAATGGGCCTTTTAGACTGATGGCACTGATGCAAATGCTCCAAGGTCCACCCAATACAGTCTTGAATGGTCCTGGACTTGATGAAACCATACTGATTTTTATGAATGCACATCATTATCAATTCTTGAAATCTATTGGCAGCCATTTTGGACAGAAACTTTATACCCATGCCAGTCAAGGAAATTGGCATGTAATCCCAACCACTTCAGGTGATAGCTTCTTAGGAATGAAAGTGAGAAAGACCCATTAATATTTTCCAAGTTGGCTTTACCATCATAAAAGTCCTGAGCCAAGGCATAAAAATCATGCTTAATAATGTGCCAGCACTTTTTGAAGAGGAGGCCATTGAAACCATTTGGTCTAGGGGCTTTATCAATGGGCACATGTTTGACAACCAAGTCCATTTTCTCAATTGTAAAAGGTTTAGTCAAAACCTCAAGGCCAGGCACATGTTTAAGCAGAACAGACATATCAAAACCCATTACAATACCTCTGGAAACTCCCATCCTTCCTTTGAAAGCACTCCAAATCATTCCTTCCATTTGAGAGTGATCAGAAATAACAGTACCATCAGGCTGTTGCAAGCTAGCAATGGAATTTCTTCTAAATCTTTCTGTAGCCATGGCATGGAAAAATTTAGTGTTCTCCTCTCCCACTTTGATGTATCTAATGGTACATCTCTTCTTCAAGTACAAAAACTGCAAATGCAACAATTTTTTCAAGTGCAGTTTGACAATTTTCCTGAAATTAAATTCCTGCCTAAAGAGAGGTCTGAGCTCCTCCAAGTTATCTAGCAATAATATTACATTGTTACAGCTAGAAATGAGCAGCTTCATCTTGGAAAAACCAGTTTGCCACCTCTTTAGGTCCTGCCTGAGTGTTTTTAGCTTATCAGCAATGATTGCAGAGGAGTGAGATTTATGTGATGGTTTGCTCCAAGATTTCTTCACACACTCAAGAAAACCTTCCATGTGTACCCAGTAACTGAAGATTTTGCACTTAGGAATAGTGGTTTTAATTACCACCACACAAGGCACATGGTCTGAAGCAGTCCTAGCTAAAGGAAGAGCCTCAATAAAAGGATAAATAGAGATCCAATTAGTGGAAGTAAAGAACCAATCCAACTGCTCCAACAAAGGAGAATCTTGCATGTTTTAGACCAAGTATAAGATCTCCCCTTAAGAGGCAACTCAAGCAGACCCAGGTGACCAATGATTTCATTGAAGATAAAAATATCATTAACATCTCCACCTGGTAAATTTCTGTTATCAGAGGACCTGATGAAATTAAAATCCCCAATGACTAACCAGTTATCATCAATTGGAATATTTAGATTGTATAACCATGGCACAAAGTTATCTCTGGCCTCCCCCTTACATGGCCCATAAACAGATAGCAAAGACCATTGTTCATTATTTTGCTTGGAAGTGAAATGCACAATCACAGCAAAAGGTTGAATTTCAACCAACAAACCAGACAACACAGCATAATTCCATACCACAAGAATCCCCCTAGAGGCACCCGCAGATGGTGCAAAAGCAAAAGTATCAAATTGCTTGGGACAAAAAGCCCTAATTTCTCTAATATCAAAAGTTTCACATTTAGTTTCTTGGAAACAAGCAACCACACATTGGCTCTCCTCAATTTTCTGTTTGATAACATGTTTTCTGGCAGGTGAGTTAAGCCCTCTCACATTCCAACAAAGCACACTCCAAGTCTTGCAATTATAAGTACTCATAATAAACCATAGAATTGAATGTAACAAAAGAGCACTACATAGTAGCACCACAGATAGTACAATCCCAACAAGCAAGAAGGTTTTAGGCCTAAGATATTACATGAATAATGAAAGGCCAGAAGGCCAAGCACCACTGCCACCTTAAGGGCATGGCAAACCCCAGAGCTCAAAAGGAGACTAAACATCTCCAGCAAACTCCTTTTCATCCCTAGGATTATCCATAAGCTTATCCACTATGACCTGCTCATCAGGTATCTGCAGATCTCGGCCAATATCTTGAATCACCCTGATAGGAGTTGGAGGTGGCAGAGCAGTTGAAGTACCAGGACCTGGAGACTCCTCAGTCGTGGTGATGGGCTTGCACTTAGGCTTATTTTTCTTCGGATGCTGCTGAAGCTCCTAAAAAGAAGGCTTGAAACCATCTCTCTTAACTGAACCCTGCGTGCAACGTCGAACTTCAGTATCCACAATAGGTGTTGGAGCTAGAGTTTTGCGACGATGCACCTTCTTTCTGTCACACTAAACTGAGAAAGAGAAAACCTCATCAGGCTGATCTACCTGAGGTGCAGAAAGCGAGTCCTAACTCTCCTGGATTGGTTTAGAGAAAGTGCTGTCCAAAATCACAGGTTCAGAGAAAAGAGCCCGGGCAACAGGTCTGGGCTTGCTGACAACCTAGGCCTCCTTCCACTGAAGTTGTGACAACACTTAGATATCATCAAAAGGAAAATCCCAGCTCCTCTTCGACAGAACAATAGGTTGCAAATCAACCAGAGGCATCCGCTGAGGGATCTCAAAAGTAGGGCAAAACTGCATTTGCGATTCAAAAGTGTACTTCCAGGCCAACTCTGGCAGCAAGACAGACCCATAAAAAACCTTGACAGAGGCAATGACAATGCGATCATACTGAATAACAGGCGCCTGGTACGGCACAATGGCCCATTCATTAGCATCAAAGACCTGCTCAGGGGGTTCCTCTAACTGAACTTCATATTCAGACTGCTGCATCGAGTTATCGATAACAATTAATTCTTGATCCTGAGCAAGTACAGGCTCCAGGTTATGTTCACCTTGCAAATCAGCCTCTTCATCACCCCAGTGTGCATGACCCTAGTTAATCCACCTGATTATGCATTGGAGGAGGTACTGGCGGGAGATCATTCCATCCAATCGCCGGATATGGAGGCAGCACAAAATTATGATTGTTAGGGAACAGAACTCCAGGTAGAGGATGAGGGTTACCATCAATTGGCATTGGATCTTTGTCTTCAGGCATCTGATCAGCAAATTTAGCACCTAGAATATAACAAGGTGTAGTCCATGAAACTTTTGCACCACCATACGCAGCATAATCCATGAACACCACATCTCTCTGGACCAAGATATCTTCCGGAAAAGATGCAAATACAATTGATCTGACCATATAAGGATCATCCTCGACCCAATGCTGAAACTTTCCAAAAGTGTTGACGGCAGCACGTATATTCTCTGTGTTACGGAGATCAAGAGGGATCCCCCAAAACATTAAGCATCCATCACGAAAACCATGTGCCCCCTAAAGCCAACACCCTCATCATGCTTACAAAAACTAACGGCAATTGCAGCAGAGGAAAATGAACGCCAGCATCTCTCAGCTCAAACAGACCAACACCACAAACCCAAGGCTATGCAGATCGAACTTGAACTCCACGGTGCTCCAAGAAGTCGAATACAGCCTCGCGAGCCACTCCCGCCTGATTGGGCGGCGGCAGAGGCATCACTTCCGCCACCATGAACTGCTCATGACGCTTCACAATCGGGGATGGTGGCGAAATGAAGGTCCAAGGCACACGATTGGCACCACCATCAATGATATGGTGACCCGCCATGGGCTGGCAAGGGGAGCCAAAGCCGGAGCAAACGCGGGAGGTGGAGGAGTCATCGGAGGTGTGGATGATGGGGTTTTTGGTAAGGGAGTAATTGGACTAGACAAGGCATCCCTGAAAAAGGTGGTGGCGGCAGACTCGAGACCGGTATTGGGAACCGGGGGAGGCGGCTGATATTTTGGTGCAGATTAAACACATAGCCACCTTTATGCAAAACTAGTTGCATGTCTGTCGATGGAACTTGTCTCATGTGCGTGGACATGTAATGCTGGTCCCGGTCGCTTCATCCCACAATACCTGGAATCAAAATAAGACATTGGTGGTAAGCAGCATGACTATCACCGCCCGCAACTCTTTGTGTTCTACTCATGCATATCATCTACGCATAGACCTGGCTCAAATGCCACTTTGGTAAATGTTGCATGCAAAACAAAAAAATTGTACGCACATGCAAGATCTATCCATGGAGATGCATAGCAACGATGGGGATATTATGTCTACGTACCCTTGTAGATCGTAAGCAGAAGCATTTAGTAATGTGGTTGATGTAGTCGAACTTCTTTGCGATCCAACCGATCGAGTACCAAACATACGGCACCTCCGCGTTCAACACACGTTCAGCTCGGCGACGTCCTCGCCTTCTTGATCCAGCAAGACGGCGAAGTAGTGGATGATTTTTGGTGGCATGACGGCATGGTGACGGTGGTGGTGATGCTATCTCCGCAGGGCTTCGCCTAAGCACTCCGAAAATATGACCGAGCGACGAAACTGTGGAGAGGGGCATTGCACATGGCTAAGAGATTGTCGTGTCATATGTGTGGTGCGCCCTCCCAACTATATATAGGTGGGGGGAGAGGGATCATGAAAGGAGGCGCCCCAAGGAGGCCAAATCCTCCTAGGGTTCCCTCCCTAGTCCCCTCCCCCCACCCCCTACCATATTTGCCGGAGGGGAAAGGAAAGGGGGGAGAGGGAAGGAAGGGGGAGGTCGAATACCTCTCCTTCCTTTATCCCATAGGCCGGCTGCCATAGGGCGTGCTCCAGCCCCTTGTGGGCTGGTGTGCTCCCCTCTAATTGTCCAATAGGCCCACCATCCTCCCGGGGCTTCCCGGAACCCCTTCCGGTGATCCGTTAACTACCTGGTGCACTCTGAAACTTTCCCGGTGTCCGAATATCATTGTCCTATATATCAATCTTTACCTTCGGACCATTCCAGAGCTCCTTGTCATGTCCGTGATATCATCCGGGACTCCGAACAACATTCCGTCACCAAATCATATAACTCATATAACATTATATCATCAACGAACGTTAAGCGTGCGAACCCTACGGGTTCGAGAATTATGTAGACATGACCGAGACACCTCTCCGGTCAATAACCAATAGCGGAACCTTGATGCCCATATTGGTTCCTACATATTCTACAAATATCTTTTACGGTCAAACTATTATGACAACATACGTATTTCCCTTTATCTGTCGGTATGTTACTTGCCCGAGATTTGATCGTCCGTATCTTCATACCTACTTCAATCTTGTGACCGGCAAGTTTCTTTACTCGTTCCATAACAAATTATCTCATAACTAACTCCTTAGGCATTTGCTTGCAAGCTTATTGATGTGTATTACCGAGAGGGCCCAGAGATACCTCTTCGATACTCAGAGTGACAAATCCCAATCTCGATCCATGCCAACTCAACAAACACCTTTGGAGATACTTGTAGAGCATCTTTATGATCACCCAGTTACATTATGATGTTTGATAGCACACAAGGTATTCCTCCAGTATCCGGGAGTTGCATGATCTCATGGTCGAGGGAACATGTATTTGACATTCAAGAAAAGCAGTAGCAATAAACTGAACGATCATATGCTAAGCTAATGGATGGGTCTTGTCCATCACATCACTCTCCTAATGATGTGATTCCGTTATCAAATGACAACAAATGTCTATGGTTAGGAAACCTTAAGCATCTTTGATCAACGAGCTAGTATAGTAGAGGCTTACTAGGGACACGGTATTTGTTTATGTATTCACACATGTATTTAAGTTTACGATCAATACAATTCTAGCATGAATAATAAACCTTTGTCATGAATAAGGAAATATAAAACAACAACTTTATTATTGCCTCTAGGGCATATTTCCTTCAGCTAGGCCACCTCCCATGATGGTCCATGGGGTATCTCCATGAGGGTACCTGTCGTGGAACTGTCACGTCAGATGTCCTCGTGAAAGGACTTAGTTGTGGAGCCATCGCAATTAGGAAGCTTGAAGGGGTTAATCGGGACAAAGGACACGAGAGGTTTATACTAGTTCGGCCCCTTACGGTGAAGGTAAGGCCTACGTCTAGTTGGGTTGGTATTGATGTTTCGATGACCAGGGAGCGAGATACGCTATGCCTGGCTCTCGATGAGTTGTTTCTTGCCCTAAACCGCCAGCAGGTCGTCCCCTTATATACACGGGTCGACGCCCTGCGGCTTACAGAGTCCCGGTCGGCTTATAAACAATATCCGGCTCGGTGACTAGTTAAATCTACCTTATGATACAAGTAATATTATTACAGCGGTTTATTACAATGGGCCTTAAGTCGCCTGCGGGCCTTAAGCTCTCTATGAACCGCCATCTTCATACTTTGGTCTTGGGCTTCTCTCTGGTGAGTCCTCTTTGCATAACCCGGCCCCTCCTGGGCGGCTTACACAAATAGTTATATCCCCAACATTAGGCCCCAGATTGATTTGAACCTGTTCATGTCAATCTTAAAATACCTTATGGACTATCCTGCAGTCCTTTGTCTTGAATGAAGAATTTTAACCTGCCGTGACGTCATCATCTGGATACAGGTTAAATCATCATGACGTCATCTTCAATAAAATTAATTTTTACTCCGTCGAATCTTGAACGGATCTTTGTCTTTACTGACCATCCCGAGAATCGAGGCGCCAGAGCCGCTGGATAATGAATGTTATCTCCTCGTCTTTCGCGCCCTCTTGGTCAGTCTTCCCTTATAAATAGGGCGACCTAGGTCTTTTCCCCAGTCGCCTTCTTCCTCTCCTCTCTGCCACTCGAGCTCCGCCGCTGTCGCCATCGACTCCTTCATCTTCATCAACTCAGGCCGCTACATCGACCTGACCTTGACCAGAGATCGACGGTGAACCTCCGCAGCTCGTCCGCATCTGTGAGTTCCTTTCATTCCCTTTCTCAGATCTGCATTAGGTCCTTATCGAGTTCATCGGTGTTCATCACTGGCCGACACCAAATCCTCACTAGTTCCTTCCAATTCCATGTTTAGATCGTGAAAATCACGTAGAACTGCTGCGGTGTTTGTTTGTGTTGATCTTGCATAAAAATAGATCTCCTTTCCCTTGTTCAGGAACCCTCTTTGAGTGCATGAACTTCTCTGCCCTGTTTTAGGTCTAGAAAATTTTTCTTTTCAGAGCAACATTTTGATCCAGAGTAATAACTGTTAGCTGTGAAACTTGCTTTTATCACCCGGAAAACCTCTTCTGGTAAATGCCCTGAAACACAACTGTCGAGATGTCCGGCTTAAATAAATGACACAGAACCCTGATTGCTCCTCATGACCCGGAAAATTTTTGTATTGTACTTGATACTTGTGGCGGCTTAAATACTGTTGCACAGTGATCCTTATATCATTAGGCCCCTCATTAAGCCTTCACCGTAAATAATCAATATTTTCCTCCTGGGTTAAAATTGAACTGGATCTTCTTGTTTTTTCATAGGCCCATTGCTGTGATGGCTCCTAAGGCTACCAAGGCCCCTGTAACTTGCAATTGGGTTCCATCCATAGTGACCAATAGCAAACTAGCTGAGTTTGTAAAGTTTGGGCATCTGCCAAAAAAGACGTCATGTCATACCGTGCCCCTGACCCGTCTGAACAAAAACCTCACCCCGAAGCAGGGGAAGTAATAATTTTTACAGATCATATGAGCCGTGGATTTGCTCCTCCCAGCTCAAAATTCTTCAGAGAGGTTTTAAATTTCTTTGACCTTAGACCTCAAGACATCGGACCCAATCCCGTGTCAAATATTTGCAATTTTCAAGTCTTTTGCGAGGTGTACCTGGGACAGGAGCCAAGTCTGCTTTTGTTCAACTTTTTTATATGAACCGGCAAAATGAACGTGCCAACGGGCCTAGTCTTGAGCTTGGCGGCATCTCAATCCAGAGACGGAGAGACTGTCTTTTCCCTTATGCTGAGTTGCCCAGCCATCCAAAATCTTGGAACCAGACGTGGTTCTACCGTCAGGACACTTCTCCGGCTAACGAAAAATCTCTGCCTGGCTTTCGCGCCCTGCGCCTTGAGTCTAACCATCCGCTACCAAACAAGCTGACAACCCTTGAACGCATGCCTCTCAATTCGACCATCAAGAAGATTAAAGCTCTCTTGGGAAATGGTTTAAACGGCATCGATCTGGTCCGGGTCTGGGTCACTTGGCGTATACTTCCATTAAGCCGTCGTCCCGGCTTAATGTGTACTTACACTGGAGAAAAGAATGATCCGCTATGCCATAGCCCTGACGACTTACCAGATGACGTGGTGGATGCTACAACCCAGTCACTGCTGAAGGAGGGCACTGTGATGAGCAACACCTTCGGCTTACTTCCATTTTACAAAAATAACCCGGCCCCTGCAGTAAGTTATCAATTGTAACAAATGCTTACAGATATATTATACCTTTCTTGATGCTCATAAGTCTTTAACTTTTTCCACAGGCCGGTGATGACTTCTGGAAAGCCAAATATGACCATGAAGCTGCCAAACAAGCCAGCACGACCAAGAAAGCTGAAAGGAAAGCCGCCAAGGTAGGAACCTCAAAGAAGAAGAAACCTAGCGCCTCCGACTTACTCAGATTAGAGGATAGCTCCTCGGATGAGGAAGAGGTAATTTTTAAATTTTCCTAAGTCCCTTCTTATCACTTGTCTGACATTTTATCCCTTCAGGAGGATACGGGAAATAGTCGAGCAGCCAATGAAGAGGTAACTATAATCTCCTACGACTCAGAGCCTTTGCCAAAGTAAAAGATCCGAAGGGTGACCCGGAAAGTAAGATTTTCACATGCACTTGCTTATCAAGATCCTCAATTTCTTTTGAAGCAACAACAGCTTGAGAGCCGGAGGCAGACCCAGAACAACAAGGATGCAGAACTTTCCTCCGGCTTACCTGACGTAACTAGAAAACATCGGACTGAGGTTATCTCCGACTTACGTTTTGTTTTACCTTTAGCGGGCTTAATCCGTCATCCTCTTAATTCGTCCGACTCCAATTATCAGGATACTTCTCCTTCTTCCGGTGAATCCATGCAGTCAAACATGCCGACTTTCAAAATTGCTCCTGGGTAATGTAACCTTGTGCACTTTTACTTTACCTATACTTGCATATTCATCCTTCTGCTTTTGTTAACAGCATGCAAGTGAAGCCCAGTAAACGGGCAAAGAAGAATAAGCCATCCGAAGAACCGGTCGTAGCTGACCCTGTGATTAATACATCTGCTCCAGACAACTCTGCCCATCAGCCACCGCCAGACCTGGCTTCTGATATTCCAATACCAACTTCTGATCCACCTGCTGAAGATACACTCCACACAAGTGACCCGGAAACTCCAAGCCTGGTCAAAACAAATGAACCGGAAGTTGAGATTGTGAAGTCTCAGTTTGTTGAACCAGGACGGACTACCATCCTTGCCAAATGTAGTGCCAAGGAAGAATTTGCCCAACGCCGACAGGCCAAGCAGGACATTACTGATTATACGCATTTAAGCATTGGTGATATAGTCTCGGGCTATCTGAATCAAGTGCATAATAGCCGTGACCTGGAAATTGACATGGTGAAACAAATACAGCACAAATCTCAGGTATTACTTATACTGTTTACCTGAATCTTACATACTGTACCAGCCCCCAAGTCTATTGCTTATTTGAACAAATATGCTATAGACTTTAGAAATCTGCTGTACCTGTTAACTTATCCGGCTCAAGAAGAATTTAATTAACCCGGTTATAACCTAAGGCTTTTTAAATTTTGCAACATACATTAGCCCCCAAGTGTCAAGTATATTTACTTGTAAAGTGCTTGAGACTTTAATATATGTGACCTGGTAATATAAGGTAAAAATTCTTCAGCATACATTAGCCCCCAAGTGTCAAGTATCTTTACTTGTAAAGTGCTTAAGACTTTAGTATATGTGACCCGGTAATATAAGGTAAAAATTCTTCAGCATACATTAACCCCCAAGTGTCAAGTATCTTTACTCGTAAGGTGCTTGAGACTTTAATGTTACCTTATAACCATAACCTGGTGTTAATGCAGGCTGCCATAAGTCAGTGTGAATCAGAGCTTGCGGTCCTGAAGAGTCGTCTGAAAACTCAAGAAATTGAGACACAGAAGGCTAACTCCAAATTTGAATTCAGTGTCTCTAAAAATGAGAAATTAAAGAAGAAATTTGAGTCGGAGAAGAAAACTTGGGCTGATGAAAAGGCTTCCCTGGTGACGCGGGCCAAAGCAGCCGAAGCATCTCTTGCAGAAGCAACAACCGAGCTAACTGACTTAAAATAGCAAATATCTCAAATGGTCTCAGCCATCTTCGGTAAGTTATTGTGAAACAGATTTAAACATTGTAGCCTGATAATGAATATTGCATGACAGGAAACATAGTAGAAAACAAAAAAATTCACACTACGATCACCCAGGAACAATATGAAGATGCATAACGGTTTGTGATCAACGATTGTTACCGACTCCGGGAGTGGAGCGGAAGTAGATGAGTCGTTGTAGATCGTACTTGGAGTCCTCGAACATCGATGACGATCCCGCGAATCACCCTCAAATGACCCCTCGAACAGAAGACCAAAAGCACGGCCACTCTACTTGGTTGCAAGCGTACAGTCTTCATGGTTCGGCAGCGCTTCGCTATCCAGAGCTAATCGTTGCTGGAGAATTAGAGGGAGGAGTTTATAAACACATTGGGCTTCTAATTATGAGGATTAGAGGTGGCTAGGGCTAGCTCTAATTAATCAACTAGGACCAACTAGAACTAGAACTAGATCAATTGGAGGAGGCTCCAAAGCTTGTGTCTCAATAGGGAGAAATCCTCTAGTATATATAGGTTAGAGGGGAGGGAGAGGGCAGCCACCAAGGAGGGGAAGTCCCTCCTTGGGGCGCTGGCATAGGGGAGGAGTCTGGATTCGCCCCGCCCCCAACAAGGAAAGGGGGGTGCCAACTCGACTTGGGCCCTTGTGGCCCAAGTTGCCTTCCACCTCTTGGCCTTTTAAGACCCGTTGATATTTTAATTAAACATAAAATGTTCTAACTATTTTCAAAGCATTATATATATAATTTAACATCCCCGGAAACATTTTCGACCTATATATAATTAATCGATAATACCCAGTATTACCCGATACTCACCGAAACCCTTTCGGTGACCCCGAAACGGTTCCGGAACCTCTCGAGACTATTCTGGATATTAATGAAACAATTCCACAAATATATTCTCATCACTCCCATCCCACTAACACTTAGTAGATCATGATTACCTTAAGCTTGTGACCCCGTAGGTTCGGTAAATCATAGACATGAACGAAACCCCTTCGTTCAATGACCGATAGCGGAACCGTGGACATCCATATTGGTCCCTATGATTACATGAATGATATTTGAGTGAACCTTTGGTTATCATGTGATTTTCCCTTTGCTTCGTGATACTTTACGAAACCCGATGTGCATCGATATCCTCCTGATTCATCACCATGCCCACTATACCGTTGCTCCCGCTACCAGTTTTGTTCTTCTTTCTCGTTAACATGTTCCGGCATCCCTATCACATAGTTACCTGTGTCTGGACAGAAGATGATGGATGATGTCACACCGAGAGGGTGCTAAGAATATCGCTCCATCTTCTAAGGGGGAAATCCCATTCTCGAGCTGTTTGGTCACTTGTCAAACTTTCCGGTGAGCCTGGAAGTTGTCGTTATGATCACCTTGTTACAGGTGATGTTTGAGAAACCCCAAAGCCCACCGTTTGGTAGGAGGTAACTGAGGCACTCTCATGATCTGAGGAGCTAAAACACATGCTAAGAGTCCGTGTTGTAACAGATAATTTTAGACGATATAATCACAAATTATAACATACAAGTTTGGGTCGATTCAATATGATCGTTCTTCTAACGTCATATCCTCAATGTTTGTTTTAGGAATATTGTTATGCTTAACGATATCATAAGATCCATAAAACCTGATCACCAACAGACCTTGCACCATTCCTAGAGGCGGGACTGGGAACATATTGTTTTGTTGTTTATCATTCCACACCTGCATATGAGTTTTCCACTGAATCTCATATTCCAGGATCATAGCAGTTATAGCATGAAACATAAACTCTTAATTATGAATAGTGGAAATATAATAATACAATATTATTGCCTCGAGGGCATATATCCAACACCGATATCAATATAAACTGAGGGACCTTACTCGTAGACATCATCGGTGGACATCTCACATCATTACAATCTCGCGGTAGATTACATCTACTTTGTATTTAAGCGCAATAAACACAAGCAGGACATCAGGTATTATCTCATCAGAGAGCCCGAACCTAGGTGAAATATCGGTATCCTTGCTACCCTCATTCCAAGACATCTATCTTAGGATCATCTACCTTGATATTTGCCGGTTTAGGTTCCGTTAGATAGCACCATTGTTAGAAAAAAAAGATAGCATCATTGTACATACTCCAAGTCATAACTCATAAGCCATTCCCTAGGCAGTCAAGTCCTTACTGTGAGGGCTTCAATGGCTTGGACAACAACTAGTTCTCGAATTCTTGTAGAAGCTCTAAGTCATAAGCCATGCACCAGCTGGTCAAGTCCTGCCTGTGAGGGCTTTGATGGCCTGGAAAATAATTGGTTCTCGAGTTCCCACCCAAAATTCTTCTCTACTGCCCGAATTTTCCGGACCCCTCTCTCTCTCACGCACACACACACACCGACTGCTAGTGAAAAATGTCCAAATGGCATGCCACTTTCTAGGCTCAAGGCACCATTTTCTTGAGTCAGGGTCCAATCAAGGTAGGATTGTCAATCTACTAGGGTCAAAGCCAAAACTTGGTGGTATGATCGCATAGAGGTTGATATGCCCGAGCATTGTTACCTTGATTTGGATAAGATCCTTGTAGTATCATGCATTTTCCTCTAGAGACTCTAGATTTATGGAACCATTCAGAGATCAGCTTTTATTGAGTATTCCGGCCAACGCCTTTTTTGTTATGAAAATGCATGGAGCAGGGTAGACAAATATTTTGGCACAAGTATGAGTGAGTGGAATGGATCAAGTATAAATGCTAATGGGCTTGTAGATATTACGAGCCGTTTGTCTTAGGTGAATTCAAATTTGCGATGTTAGAGTGCAGAAAAAATTATCAGACCATAGACGTTGGAAGAAGGCTCGAAGATATATGAAGAGGAAAGAGCTAATGCTTTGTGCAGAGGGACATCGAGGGAGGAGTAGGAACTTGCAAACCAAGTCTCTAAGCTTCTGTTATGCAAGGAAATCATGGTAAAACATCGATTTCGAGTTGACTAATTGAAGGATGAGGATAGGAACACGGTGTTTTTCCTTGCAAGGGTGGCGATAGAGAGAAGACAGAACTAAATGGTAGCTATGAAAAACCTTAGTTCTTGTTCTTTGTGATCAAAATGCTAATATCAATGTGATAATTTATTCCTTTTAGCAAGTTTTGTCTAATACCAAGGGTATGTTGATATGGAGGCAGTAACATTGTTGTGCGGACATGAGTAACATGTGATGAACAATATGTTGTGTCGCAATTTTGAGGCTATAGAAGTTGAAAGCGCTTTGTTTGCGATGGGGCCGCCAAATGCTCCTGGTGTTGATGGCTTCACCGCTAGCTTTAACCAGCGCCAATGAAGTCTGATCCAGGATTACGTGACTAGGGCAATGCTTGACTTCATAAATGGGGAAAGTGTACCAACTATTATTAATCGCATTGTCATCGTCTTAATTCTAAAGATAAACTCACTGCAAGACATTTCTCAATTTAGACCTATTGTGTTGTGTAATGTGATGTATAAGATCAGCTCAAAAGTTTTTCCTAACCATTTTCACTTAGTTCTTCATGAGGTTATTTAAGAGGTTCAAAGCGCCTTCATTCCTGGCATACTAATTACATACAACGTTTTGACAGCCTATCAGTGTGTGCACATGAAGCATAAGAAACAAAAAGCTGCCTGGACATGATGAAAGTCTATGACAAAGTGCAGTAGGAATCCTAAAGGTGCCATGGAAAAAAATGTGGTTTGCTGACCAATGGATTACATTGATCATGCAATGTGTCTGAACTATTTGTATGGAGGTAAAAGCTAATGGGGAGCACCTAAGACCTTCCATTTCGAAAAGGTCCATAAGGCAGGGATATCCCATGTCTTGTTATTTACTCCTTTTACGTAGTGAAGCTTTATCTTGTCTTCTCAAGAATTATGACGATGATCATATTGATAAGGGTCTAGAAATTAGCTACCAAGGCCCCTAGATTTCACATATTCCGTTTGCTAAAGACTAACTCATATGCCTGAAAGTTGATATTAGAAGTGCTTGACGTTTGAACAAAATTTTGGACATATATAGTAAAGGGTCGAGGAAAAACGTTGGCAAAATTCTGTACAAATATATGGCCCAAGTGCTACCAGCCTATTCAATGAGTTGTTTGAAGCTCTCCAAAGGGTTGTGATCCAAATTCACAATGTCGACGTCTAAATTTTAGTGGGATACATCACTGGCCAAAAGTGGTACGTATTGGAAAGCTTGAGACATACATGCAATCCCAAAGAATTGAGGAGGACCAGGATTTTGTCAGCTTTAGTCCTTCAATGCTGCTATGTTGGGGGGTTTGAGGCGTCTGGAAAATCGAACAAGTGTATGCTTGTGTCCTGGAATGGAGGTATTTCCCAGGCTACCCAAAAAGTGCTTCACGCACCTAGAAGACAATTATTTGTGGATGAAGGGTCCTGGAGAAGGGCATAATAAAAAATATTGTGATTGGTGAAAGCAAAAGCATCTAGCATGATTGTTGGATTGTGAATACATTTTGATGAAGCCACTTTTAGTGCGTCTTAATTAATGATGTTCATCTTCTATAACACTAATTTTCCTAATTTTAAAGATCCCACAATTAATTGAGGTCTCTAATTAGAGTTGGAGGCCTCGATTTTAATCGGGTGAACAATTTCTCAAAGCTCTCTCATTCAATTCTTTTATACTATACACTATACTTCCTAATTTTTAAGGCCTCATAATTAATTGAGGTATTCAATTTAGAATTGGGTCAACGATTTTTAACCGAGTCAACACTTTCTCAAGCTGTCTCATTCAATTATTTTAATTCAATATGTTTCCTAATTTTGAAGCATTTTCATTCAATTGAGGTATTCAATTCTGAATTTGGTTTACGATTTTGACCAGGCCAACAATTTCTAAATAAATCAACAGCAATCGGTCTTTAAAAATATATCAATCCCGCCCACCCTCCCACCAGGTGGAAAAAAGTGTTGGAAATATGCCCTAGAGGCAATAATAAAATGGTTATTATCATATTTCCCATTCAATATAAATGTTTATTATTCGTGCTAGAATTGTATTGACTAGAACATAAATACATGTGTGAATACATAAACTACACCATGTCCCTAGTAAGCCTCTACTAGACTATCTCATTGATCAAAGATGGTTAAAGTTTCCTAACCATGGACATGCATTGTCATTTGATAACGGGATCACATTAGGAGAATTATGTGATGGAAAAGACCCAACCGTGAGCTTAGCATAAGATCATACCACTTAGTTTATTTGCTATAGCTTTCTTCATGTCAAGTATCAGTTCCTTAGACCATGAGATCATGCCACTCCCAGATACCGGGGAATACTTTGCATGCTATCAAACGTCACTTCATAACTGGGTGATCATAAAGGTGCTCTATAGGTATTTCCAAAGGTATTTTTTTGGTTGCATGGATCAAGACTAGGATTTGTCGCTCCGTGCTGGGCCCTCTCGGTAATACAACATCACAAGAATCTTGCAAGCATGGGACTAATGAGTTTAGTCATGCGATCTTGTATTATGGAATGAGTAAAGAAACTTGCCGGTAACGAGATTGAACTAGGTATGGAGATACCGATGATCGAATCTCGGGCAAGTAACATATCACCGGACAAGGGGAATTGTATACGGGATTAACTGAATCGTTGACATAATGGTTCAACCGATAATGATGTTTGTGGAATATGTAGGAACCAATATGGGCATCCAGGTCCCGCTATTGGTTATTGACTAGAGAGGAGTCTCGGTCATGATTCTCGAACCTATAGGGTCGCATGCTTAATGTTCTATTACGCTAGGGTAGTATTAAGATATTAATATGGTGAAGTTTGAAGGTTGTTCGGAGTCTCGTATGGGATCCGGGACATCACAAGGAGCTCCAGAATGGTCTGGAGGTAAAGATTTATATATGGGAAGTCATATTCGGGATTCCGAAAAATGTTCAGGTTTTTTCGATATTGTATCGGGAAGGTTTTAGAAGGTTCCGAAGTGGGGACCGCCTGCATGAGGGGACCCACATGAATATGGGTAGTGGGGAAAGGCCCCACCCCCTAGTATAGGGGCACCAAGATCCTCCCTTAAAAGGAATAGTATCATATCCCGAAGGGATAACATCAGGATCCCTAAAAAGGGGGGATAGCGATCGGTGGGGAAGGAAAGGAGGGATTTGCTTCCTCCCCCTTGGCGAATGACTCTAGGGGCTTGGAGGGCAAGCCACCATCCTGATCCATGCATATATAAAGGTGGGGAGGCATTGGGGGCAGTAACCCTTCATCCCTTTCCCGTCCCCCCTCCCCGCCCTGTTACACCCCTCCACCTCGCGTAGACGCTTGGCGAAGCCCTACTGCAGTTCCGCAGATGCCACCACCAGCACCATGATGTCATGTTGGTTCTGATCTCACCTACCTACCCACCCTCACTTTCTGGATCAAGAAGGAGAGGACGCTGCCGAGCCGTACATGTGCTAAACTCGGAGGTGTCTTCCGTTTGGCACTGCATCGGATTGGATAGTGATTGGTTCGCGATTGGATCATGAAGAGTACGACCACATCAATCGCGTTACGATGCTAACACTTTTGGTCTACAAGGGTATGTAGACCCACTCCCCTCTCATAGCTATGCATCTCCATAGATAGACCCTGGGTGTTTTGTAGGAAATTTTTTGATTTTCATGCAACGTTCCCCGTTAGTGGCATCATGAGCTAGGTCTATGCATAGATGTATATGCACGAGTAGAACACAAAGAAGTTGTGGGTGTTGATTTTCGAATTGCTTATTTCCTTTGTCTTATTTGGATTCAGCGGTATTGTGGTATGAAGCGGCTCGGACCAACCTTACTTGTCCACGCACAAGAGACTGGTTCCACTGACTAACATGCAACTTGTATTGCATAAAAGTGGCTTTGCGGGTGTCTATCTCTCCCACCTTAGTTGAATCTAATTTGACAAAAGCGGTCCTTGTAGAAGGTTAAAAGGCAACTAGTATATCACCGTTGTGGTTTTGCATAGATAAGAACGGTTCTTATAGTTTGCCCTAGCAGACACGTAAAAATTGCAACAACAAAGTAGAGGACGTCTAACTTGTTCTTAAGGGCATGTAGTGATGTGATATGGCCAAAATGTGATGTGAATATGTTGATGTATGAGATGATCATGTTTTGTAATAGGTTCACGACTTGCATGTCGATGAGTACAGCAACCGGCAGGAGCCATAGGGTTGTCTTTAACTTATTGTATGACCTATGTGTCAATGATTTAGTGTCATGTAATTACTTTACTTTATTGCTATGTGTTAGCAATAGTTGTAGAAGCAATAGTTGGCGGAGACAACCATGTGATGGCACGATGATGGAGATCATGATGATGGAGATCAAGGTGTCATGTTGTTGACAATGGAGATCATGCAGGTGCTTTGGAGATGGAGATCAAAAGCACAAGATGATAATGGCCATATCATCTCACACATATTAATTGCAAGTGATGTTTATCCTTTGTATGCATCTTATTTTGCTTACGACGATGGTTGCATTAGAATATGATCCCTTCACTTAATTTCAAGATAAAAGTGTTCTCCCTAAATATGCACCATTGTGTAAGTTTGTCGTTTCGAAGCACCTCATGATGATCAAGTGTTATAGACTCTACGTTCACATACAACGGGTGTAAGCCAGTTTTACACATGTAGAATACTTGGGTTAAACTTGACGAGACTAGCATGTACATACATGGCCTAGGAACATGGACGGCCAAAAGGTCGAACATGAATCATATAGTAGATATGATCAAGATGGAGATGTTCACCATTGATGATGACCCCGTCTCATGTGATGATCGGACATGGGTAGTTGATTTGGATCATGTAACACTTAGACAACTTGAGGGATGTTGATTTAAGTGGGAGTTCACTAGTAATTTGATTAACTGAACCAATTATCATGAACATAGACTAAATGCCTTTGCAAATTATGTCTTAGGTCAATGGCTCACGCTATAGCTCCCCTGAATTTTAATGCGTTCCTAGAGAAAGAAAAGTTGAAAGATGATGGAAGCAACTATGCGGACTGGGTCCATAATTTGAGGATTATCCTCACTATTGCACAGAAGTCTTATGTCATTGATGCACCGCTATGTGAACCACCCGCTCCCAAAAATTTGGATGCTATGAACATCTGGTAGACTAGAAGTGATGACTACATGATAGTTCAATGCACCATGCTTTACGGCTTAGATCCGGGGCTCCAAAGACTTTTTGAGAACCATAGAGCATATGAGATGTTCCAGGAGCTGAAATTGGTATTTCAGGCTCATGCCCGGGTTGAGAGGTATGACACCTCCGACAAGTTCTTTAGCTGCAAGATGGAGGAGAACAGCTCCGATAGTGAGCACGTACTCAAGATGTCTGAGTACTACAACCGCTTGAATCAATTGGGAGTTAATCTTCCGGATGAAGTAGAGATTGATAGAGTTCTCCAATCACTGCCACCAAGCTACAAGGGCTTGGTGATGAACTGTAATATGCAAGGGATGGAGAAGACGATCCCTGAGCTCTTTGCAATGCTTAAGGCCGTGGAGGTAGAAATCAAGAAAGAGCATCAAGTGTTGATGGTCAATAAGACCACTAGTTTCAAGAAATGCAAGGGAAAAAAGGGAACTTCAAGAAGAATGGCAAGGTAGTTTCCGCTCCCATGAAGAAACCCAAGGCTGGACCTAAACCTGAGACTTAGTGCTTCTATTGCAAAGGGAATGGTCATTGGAAGTGGAACTGCCCCAAGTACTTGGCAGATAAGAAGGCTGGCAATGTCAAAAGAGGTATATTTGATATACATGTTATAGATGTGTACTGTTGGGGATATAACTATTGGGTATGACCCGCCCAGGAGGGGCTGGGTCATACCACTGGTGGTTCATAATGAGAAGGCCCAAGAAGATGTTGAAGATGGCGGTTCATGAAGCAAGCTTACTGAAGGTCCAAGACCCGAGGAGACTTGAGGCCCACGGGCATAAACCGCCATATGTTTAACTTGTATGTTAAGGAAAGTTTAGTTCTGTCACTGAGCCGGACACATTGTGTATGAGTCGGCTAAGACTCTGTAAGCTGCCGGGCATTAGCCTGTGTATATAAAGGGGTGACCCGGCGGCGGGTTAGGGCAAGAAACAACATGTCGAGAAATACGTCAAGTGTATTCGCTCCCTGGTAATCGAAACCCAAGCAATACAACCTAAAGCAGGAGTAGGCCTTTAACTCATTGCGAGGGGCTAAACCTGGGTAAAACTCTCTGTGTCCCTTGTCCCGTTTTAACCCCTTCAGCTAACCACGTCGCGATGGCTCCACACCTAGGTCCTCATGCTAGGGCATCTGTCGTGAAAATTCCGTGACAGTTGGCGCCCACCGTGGGGCCAGTGCATGGTGGTTTTGAGTTCTTGAAGGGCAGCTTCACAGGGCTCAAGGGATACGCTATGGGCCGGATGACCAAGAGTCGTCGCGGCAAGCTCTACATCGACGACGCAGGGTGGGGCCCTGAGGCCGGCTCAGTCAAGTACGGGTACCAGGTCCCCTTCGGCGGAATTCATGTCTTCATCAGCCAAACTGGTGAGTCGGAAGCTGAGCCGAACACCTGCACCAACATCGTCGAGACGGCTCAGCGGGCGCGACCCGCCAAGGTTCAAGCCGCCCCGAAGCATGTCTTTGTTGGCTTTACTCAAGGAGTGGATCTGGAAGGAGGATCTGAATCCGGTGGTGAGACAGACGTCTATTCGGGTGATGAGTCCTCAACAGGCGAGACCAATTCCATGTATCAGGTTCAGGATGGTGGGCTTGGAGGCTGTTCTGATGGTGACAGTATTCTGAACCCTTACGAGCCGCCAAACCGGGTTACAATCTTCATGGCCAGTACACAGCCAGGGCAGAATTCTTCAACTGTAGCAGCAATCATCTCCGGGTCAGCAACGGCAACGGCAGCCAGGGAAGGAGACCCTGTGCGCCCGTCAGCTCAAGTTTTATCTGATCTGTTGGAGGCTCTGGCAATGTTGTTGATGGCAGAGGTGACCCCGGCGAACCAAACACAGCATAACGTGAACGTTGCAAAGTTACGTGATGAGATAGCCCAAGCCAAGGAGGATCTAAACACCGAGAACACCCGGATGGCGATGGAGCAAGCCGCCTTGGAGAGGGAGGCAGAACGGCTTCAAGCAGAGGACTTTCGCTTGAGCTTGGACCAGGATGTGTCAAATGATGTCTTCAATAGAATGAATGTGAGTCGTTTACCCCCGGTTTACTATGTGAGGAATCTTTTCAACACGCCAGGGGCAGGAACTAGTAACCCGCCTGGTGTGGATCGGGCCGTTGAGGCGCCGGTGGCTGGAGCACCGATTCAACCTCGTGCTGCAGACCCCCCACGATTGAATTTGACCCCTCCTCAGCACGTTCCGACGCCCCCAGGTCATTTTTATAATCCTTTGGATAAATGATAGCTGCGGTACCCAATTGGTGACTCTCCCGGTTCAGGATGAGTCGCCAGCAGCGATGGAAATATAGAGAGCCGGAGAACTTCTTCAGACAGTGGTGGCTCAGTAGGCGGCTTATTCATATAGTCATGATCAGATTCATTCAACCCCACATCCAAGTCGGAGTTACAGTAGACACATTGATGAACCCGCCGTGTTGCACAGTGAGCGGTACCGCAATCAACCTCGTAGGCCTGACTCACCGCGCACTGGTAATGAGGCTCAGACTTTGGTGGACCAAGGCAGAACGCGGCGTGAGGCGGAGTTGGCAGCTCAGCTGGCGGCTCAACAGCAATCTCTGGTTTATCCATCAGCCTCTGTCAAGGTAGGAGTGACCTCTAGAACCTTGGGTGTGCCGTGCTTAGTGCCGGCTTTACGCAACGAGCGCTTGCCTAAGAATTTGAAGGGCCCCGCAAGGTGCCTAATGACACGGTGGATCAGCCCCCAGAGGCTTGGATTGAGAGCTATGAGATGGCTATGGAGATGCCAGATGTTAGTGATGCTGCATGTGCTAAGTATTTCACCATGATGTTGGATGGGCCAGCTCGTACTTGGTTGAAAGGGCTGCCCGCTAACTCCATTGCATCATGGGCGGAGTTGAAAAGGCGATTTATTCAAAATTTTAAAGACACGTGCAAGCAGCCTATGTCGATTCTGGATCTGGACTCTTGCGTCCAAGGTGAAGGTGAGTCAAAAACCAATTGGGTGCGCCGGATTTTAGCTGTTATACACTCATCGGATAGTATCAACACCGGCTCAGCAGTCCTGATGTTGGAGAAGAACTGTCGTTTTCTTCCCCTTAAGCAGAAATTGGGGTGGCTTAAGCGTACTTGCAATGATATGGGGAGCTCATGGTGGCTCTCGTCAAATATGCTGACTCTGATAGCACGAAATACCATGAGTCTGATGAGGAGAAGGTTGGAAAAGGGAAGAAGAGCGGCAATGCAAAGGGACAGCATAACACGGCGAGTCAAGGTGGCAATGGTAAATGTAAGGCGGATGGCGGGTTAGACTTTGTGGCCAACACCAATACACAGAGTAATAGCCAGTGTCGTAAGGGGAAAACGCCAGCACCCCCGTTTGGAGAGCCAAAGTACAACCTTGAGGCCATGATGAATTAGCGTTGCCCAAAGCACGGAACCCAGGATAAGTCGGACAGTCATCTGTGGAAGGATTGCTTTATCATGAGGGAGTATAGAAACTCTAATTTCTTCCAGAATAATCATGACCCGCACGGTGGTTCAGGTTCCGGCTCTCACGGGCCTGGTTTTGGAGGTGGCGGTTCAAACTCTGGCTTTCAGGGCCATGGCCATCAAAGTGGTTTTAATCAGCAATCTGGCCAAGGGAATCAGCAGCGGTAGTCTGGTTATCGGTGCAATCCAAAGCAGCTGAATAGTGGTTAGTATCATGTGTTCACCACAAGTCTGTGCAAACGAGATTAGAAAATCCATAAGCGGGCGGTGAACTCCATTGAGCCGGTAGTGCCTCGTTATTTGAGATGGTCTGAGCATCCTATTATATGGAGCCGGGAGGATCACCCGCCCAGGGTTGACAATCCAGGTCAGTTGGCATTGGTGGTTTCTCTACAGGTAGGAGGGTATAGGCTTACAATGGATGGGGGCAGCAGTATCAATGTCCTTTACTATGAGACCTTTCGTCGTATGAATTTGACTGACAAAGATCTTAAGACGTCTTCTACTGTTTTTCATGGGGTGGTTCCTGGTAAATCGGTGTATCCAGTAGGTAAGATAACCCTTTAGGTGGCCTTTGGAGATGACCATGATTCCAGAGCTGAGAAATTGACCTTTGAGCTGGTTAAGATCAAAATCCCTTACCATGCTTTGTTCGGGCGGCCGGCTTACGCCAAGTTTATGGCACGGCCATGTTATGTTTATTTGCATCTTAAAATGCCGGGTCAAAAGGGCACCATCATGGTGCATGGTGATAGGAATATTGCTTTGGACTGTGAAGAAGGTGATTCTCGTATGTTGAGTCGGCCTGTGCCACTGAGGAGTTAAAGTTTTACAAAGACAATGTTGACCCAGCGGATATGACACCTTTGAAGAAGCCAACTACAGAAAATGACCCCATGTTGAAGTTTAAATAGGCAGATGACACTAAGTTGGTTGATTTTGTGCCTGGCGACTCGTCCAAGCAGTTCAGCATCAGTGCTAATATGGATCCAAAATAGGAAAGTGCACTCATCGAGTTCATCTGTGAGAACCGGGACATCTTTGCATGGAAACCTTCTGACATGCCAGGTGTACCGAGGGAACTCGCTGAGCACACTCTTAATATGGATCCAAAGTTTAAACCAGTCAAGCAATATCTTCGTCATTTTAATGAAGAGAGGTGCAAGGCAATTGGTGAAGAAGTGGCCCGGCTCTTGGTGGCAGGGTTCATCATTGAAGTTTTCCATCCTGAGTGGTTGGCTAACCCGGTGCTGGTACTTAAGAAAAACGGCACTTGGCATATGTGTGTGGATTATACAGACCTTAATAAGGCCTATCCGGCTGACCCTTATGCTCTCCCTCGTATTGATCAGATTATTGATGCTACGGCGGGTTGTGAGCATTTGAGTTTTTTGGATGCTTATTCTGGTTATCATCATATCAAGATGGTAGTTAAGGACCAGGAGAAGAAAGCTCTCATCACTCCCTTTGGAGCCTTCTGCTATGTGTCTATGCCCTTTTGGCTCAAGAGCGCTCAGGCGACTTACCAATGGTGTCTTCAGAATTTCCTCCATGACCAGATTGGGCGCGATGTTCGCGCCTATGTGGATGATATCGTTGTGAAATCCAGAAAAAAAGAGACTTTGATAGATGATTTGAAAGAGACCTTTGACAAACCCCGGGTTTATAAAATGATGCTCAACCTGGTCAAGTGTGTCTTTAGCGTGCCAGCAGGTAAGCTTTTGGGTTTCCTAGTTTCTGAGAGAGGCATTGAAGCTAACCCGAAGAAAATCAAGGCTATCACTTTGTTGGCTAAGACGGTGTGTATCAATGATGTCCAGCGTTTGGCGGGTCGTATTGCGGCTTTGAGCCAATTTATAAGCCACCTGGGAGAGAAGGCCATCCCTTTGTTTAAAATGATGAAGAAGACATATGACTTTGTCTGGAGTGATGCTGCTAATGAGGCATTTGAGGTGCTTAAGAGATAGCTGGGTGAACACCGGTTCTTGCAGCTCCTATTGAGAAGGAGCCCTTGTTGTTATATGTCGCTGCAAACATTAGAGCCGTCAGTGTGGCAGTTGTGGTTGAAAGGAAGGAGCCAGGAAAGGAGTACCCAGTTCAAAGGCCGGTTTATTATGTCAGTGAGGTGCTCATTGAGTCTAAGTAGCGATACCCACATTGGCAGAAGTTGGTATACGGCTTGTTCATGGCTAGCCACAAGTTGAAGCAATATTTCCTTGGTCATCCCATCACTATGGTTAGTTCTGCTCCCTTGGGAGATATTATTCAAAACAGAGAAGCCACCGGTCGGGTAGCTAGGTGGGCCATTGAGCTTGGACTCCATGGTTTGAAGTATATGCCTCGGACAGCTATAAAGTCTCAGGCACTTGTGGATTTGATCAATGACTGGACAAAATTGCGGATGCCTGAGGATAAGTCAGGTAACACATATTGGACTATTCACTTTGATGGATCCAGGCAATTGGAAGGCTCGGGGGCTGGAGTTATATTGACTTCCCCACAAAGTGATAACTTTTGTTATGTTTTAAGGTTGATGTTCCCTTGTACTAACAATGCAGTTGAGTATGAAGCCTTACTCCATGGTCTTCGGATGGCTAAAGAGATGAATCTAAGCCGGGTGAGGTGTTTTGGCGACTCGGACTTGGTGGCTCAGCAAGTGTCAAGAATTTGGGATTCAAAGGATCCACTCATGGCGGCTTATCGCCGAGAGGTTGACACTATTGCTGGTCATTTCAAAGGTTATCAAGTGGAGCATGTCAATCGCAGGAAAAATGAAGCCCCTGATGCTTTAAGTCGGCTGGGGTCTCAGCGTAAGCTGGTACCCCCTAATGTTTTCCTCGATGTTTTGCATAACCCATCGGTCAAGTTGCCTACAGAGGAAGATCTTGCAATTCCTGACCCGGAGGCATAGTTGGTGGCGGCTCTCCATGTTATTCCTGATTGGACGGTTCCATATTTGGCTTATATGACCCGGGGCGAGTTACCTAAGGATGGAACCTTGGCCAGGTAAATAACCCGGAGGTCTAAGTCAATGGCTATTGTCAATGGTGAGCTACACAGATGCAGTGTTACAGGAGTGTTTCAACGATGGATTTCTCCTGAGGAGGGCCGAGAAATTCTAAGGGAGATTCATGAAGGAGATTGCGGTCATCATGACGGCTCTAAATCTCTCGTTGCTAAAGCTTTTTGTCATGGGTTTTATTGGCTGACGGCTCATGCTGATGTGGAAGATCTGGTCAGTAAATGTGATGGTTGTCAGAAAATTTCAAGACGAGCTCATGTGTCGGCTCAAGAATTTAGGATGATTCCAATTACTTGATCGTTTGCAGTCTGGGGGCCGGATATGGTTGGACCTTTTAAAAGGTCCAAGGAAAAAAAGACTCATCTCCTGGTAGCTGTTGACAAGTTTACAAAGTGGGTAGAAGCTGAACCGGTCAGCAAATGTGATGCAGCAACGGCGGTTCAGTTCATCAAAAAGGTGATCTTTCATTTTGGATACCCTCATAGTATCATTACTGATAATGGTACTAATTTGTCTAAGGGTGCAATGAAAGACTTTTGTCAACAAGAGCACATCCGGCTTGATGTATCGTCGGTGACTCGCCCCCAGTCTAATGGTCAAGCTGAAAGAGCCAATCAAGAAATCTTGAGAGGTATCAAACCCCGGCTTATGGTCCCTTTGTAGGGACACCAGGTTGTTGGGTGGAAGAGTTGCCCTCAGTGCTTTGGAGTATCAATACCACCCACAACAGATCCATGGGTTACACGCCTTTCTTCATGGTTTACGGAGCAGAGGCGGTTCTCCCTAGTGACATACGTCACGATTCACCCCGTGTGGCGGCTTATGTTCAAGCTGATAATGAGGAAGCACGTCAAGATGTTGTTGACCTGTTGGATGAAGAGCGTGACCTTGTGGCGGCTTGTTCGGCAATTTACCAGCAAGATATGCATCGTTATCATAGCCGCCGGGTTAAAACCAGGACCTTTCAAGAAGGAGATTTGGTGCTCCGGCTCATCCAGGATCAAACTGACATGCACAAGTTATCCCCACCTTGGGAAGGGCCTTTTGTGGTCAGCAAAAATCTGAACAATGGGTCATACTACCTTATCGATGTTCGAGACCACAATGACTCACGCACGTTGGAGGAGGAGACCCACCGGCCGTGGAATATTGCTCATCTTCGGCCTTATTACAACCGAGCCACCGGCTCTTGTGATGTACATAACTTTACAAATGTATATATTATGATTAGTATAATAAAGCCGGCATCCCTGATGATTCAGGGCCTCTGTTGTTCATTTCTGAGAATCTGAGTCTTTATTGTTACTTCATAAGGTCACTTGGGGTGATACGTCTCCGTCCTATCTATAATTTTTGATTGTTCCATGCCAATATTCTACAACTCTTACATACTTTTGGCAACTTTTTATAGTATTTTTGGGACTAACATATTGATCCAGTGCCCAGTGCCAGTTCTTGTTTGTTGCATGTTTTTTGTTTCGCAGAAAATCCATATCAAACGGAGTCCAAGCGGGATAAAAACTGATGGAGATTATTTTTGGAGTATTTATGAATTTTGGGAAGTGGAATCAACGCGAGATGATGCTTGAGGGGCCGACAAGGCAGGGGGCACCCCTGACCCTTGTCGACACCTCGTAAGGCGGTTGTTTCCCTTTTTTCGCTGCAAGAAAGCTAATATTCGTAAAAAAATCGTGTTCAAAGTTTCAACCCAATCGGAGTTACGGATCTCCGGGAATATAAGAAACGGTGAAAGGGCAGAACCAGGAGCGCAGAAATAGAGAGAGACAGAGAGACAGATCAAATCTCGGAGGGGCTCTTGCCCCTCCCACGCCATGGAGACCATGGACCAGAGGGGAAACACTTCTCTCATCTAGGGAGAAGGTCAAGGAAGAAGAAGAAGAAGGGAGGCTCTCTCCCCCTCTCTCCCAGTGGTGCCGGAATGCCACCGGGGCCATCATCATCACCGCGATCTACACCAACACCTCCGTCGTCTTCACCAACATCTCCATCACCTTCCCCCATCTATCTACAGTGGTCCACTCTCCCGCAACCCGTTGTACCCTCTACTTGAACATGGGGCTTTATGCTTCATATTATTATCCAATGATGTGTTGCCATCCTATGATGTCTGAGTAGATTTTCGTTATCCTATCGGTAATTGGTGAATTGCTATGATAGATTTAATTTGCTTGTGGTTATGTTGCTGTCCTTTGGTGCCCATCATATGAGCGCGCGTGTGGATCACACCATAGGGTTAGTTGTATGTTGATAGGACAATGTATTGGAGGGCAAGAGTGACAGAAGCTTCAACCTAGCATAGAAATTGATGCATATGGGATTGAAGGGGGACCAATATATCTAAATGCTATGGTTGGGTTTTACCTTAATGAACATTAGTAGTTGCGGATGCTTGCTAATAGTTCCAATCATAAGTGAATAGAATTCCAAGTCAGGGATGGCATGCTAGCAGTGGCCTCTCCCACATGAAACTTGCTATCGGTCTAGTAAAGTAGAAAATTACTTAGGGACAATTTCGCAACTCCTACCACCACTTTTCCACACTCACTATACTAACTTTATTGCTTCTTTATCTAAACAGCCCCTAGCTTTTATTTACGTGCTCTTTATTATCTTTCAAAACTATCCAACAACACCTACAAAGTACTTCTAGTTTCATACTTGTTCTAGGTAAAGCGAATGTTAAGCGTGCGTAGAGTTGTATCGGTGGTCGATAGAACTTGAGGGAATATTTGTTCTACCTTTAGCTCCTCGTTGGTTTCGGAACTCTTACTTATCGAAAGAGGCTACAATTGATCCCCTATACTTGTGGGTTATCAAGACCTTTTTCTGGCGCCGTTGCCGGGGAGTCAGAGCGTGGGGTGAATATTCTCGTGTGTGCTTGTTTGCTTTATCACTAAGTAATTTTTATTTGTTGTTCTTAGTTGTTTTCTATCTATAGTTATGGGTAGGAAACGCAAAATACCAAAACAATTAGTTGTACCTACTACACTAATGGTTGAAGAACAACTCAAAATATATCACACTACTGAAGCTTTTTACTTGGATCATCTTCGATCCATATGTGCTCGTGTTGAAACCCCAACTAGCTTAGTTGAGGGCAAATATTTAGATGAGCACGCTTGTTATGTGCGACACCACATATCTGAAAAAGGGAAACTTTTACTGGATCAAATTCATCGGTTGCAATGCTATGCTTGGAATTTATGTGAAATATATGATTTTACTTGTTGTTCTGAAGACCCTAAGAAACACCTTCCCTACCATTGTGAGTTTAGTGATAATGGAATCGTATCTTCGTATGCTAAGGGTGTTTATAATTACTATGATGTTCAACAAATTGAAGAATTTGTTGCTTTTAAGGGTGCTTATGAAATTGCTTCTTTGATTGGAAAGTATGATGCTACTCTTTACAAATCTGAAAATTTTGCCATACTTAAATATTGTTATGATGATTATGTTTGTAATGCCTATGTTAACCATATATTGAGGACTCCTCCGCTGTCCAAGAGACTAATATTTTGTAGGAGTCTATGGAAGAAGAAATTGATGAAACTATGAGCTCATTGGATGAAAAAGATGATGAGGAGAGTGAAGAACAAAAGGAGGAAGAGCGGATTAGCTACCCATGCCCACCTTCTAATGAGAGTAACTATTCAACTCATACATTGTTTAATTTCCCTTCGTGCTTAGCGAAGGATGATTGCTATGATGATTGTTATGATCCCGTTGATTCTTTTGAAATATCCCTTTTTGATGATGCTTGCTATGCCTGTGGCCAAGATGCCAATATGAATTATGCTTATGGAGATGAACTTGCTATAGTTCCTTATGTTAAACATGAAATTGTTGCTATTGCACCCACGCATGATAGTCCTATTATCTTTTTGAATTCTCCAAACTACACTATATCAGAGAAGTTTGCTCTTATTAAGGATTATGTTGATGGGTTGCATTTTACTGTTGCACATGATGATTTTGATAGATATAATATGCATGTGCTTGCTGCTCCAACTTGCAATTATTATGAGAGAGGAACTACATCTCTGCCTCTTTATGTTTCCAACATGATAGAATTGCAAGAAACTGCTTATACTATGCATTGGCCTTTACTTGGTGTGCATGAATTGTTCTTTTATGACATGCCGATGCATAGGAAGAGAGTTAGACTTCATTGTTGCATGATATATGTTACTTTGTGCTCACTACTAAATCACAAATCATTGTTAATTAAAATTGGCTTTGATATACCTTGGGATCCGGGTGGATCCATTACTTGAGCACTATATGCCTAGCTTAATGGCTTTACAGAAAGCGCTGCCAGGGAGACAACCCGGAAGTTTTAGAGAGTCATTTATTTCTGTTGTGTGCTTTCATAAAGTTTAAAAACAAAAAAATAAAGAGGGGAACCCAAAACTTTTTCAAAAAGAAAAGCGAAAGTGAGAAAGACGAGCATTGTTAAAGTGGGAGCTAGCCTTGAACTTTGTTCATGCTTACGAAAACTTTGTGAATCTTGATTACAGAAACTTTTCAACAAAAATAATAGTCCCCTTGTACAATTCCACTATATAATAAAAATAATGTGCCATGGTTTTCCTTTAGAATGTTTACAATGCTTGTTGGTTTGTGCGGTGCAGGACAGAAACTTTGGCTGTAATGTGCGATTTTACATTTTTTACTAGAACGTCAAACGGTTCTGAAACTTTTTGTACTGTCTTTCTATACAAATTGTTTATTTTTCATAAGTTTGGCAGAATTTTTTGGGTACCAGAAGTATGGTGAATGTTTAGATTACTATAGACTGCCCTATTTAAGACAGATTCTGTTTTTGATGCATAGTTTGCTTGTTTTGATGAAATTATCAATTTCTATCAGTGGATTAAGCCATGGTTATTACAGTAGCTACAATGAAAAAACAAAATATGAATTGGTTTGCAACAGTACTTAGAGTACTGATTTGCTTTATTATACTAACGCATCTTACCGAGCTTTCTGTTGAGTTTTGTGTGGATGAAGTGTTCAAAGATCGAGGAGGTATCGATGTGAGAAGAAGAAGAAGAGGCAAGAGCTCAAGCTTGGGGATGCCCAAGGCACCCCAAGTAAATATTCAAGGAGACTCAAGTGTCTAAGATTGGGGATGCCCCGGAAGGCATCCCATCTTTCTTCGACAAGTATTGGTATGTTTTCGGATTCGTTTCGTTCATGCGATATGTGCAAATCTTGGAGCTTATTTTGCATTTAGTTTTCACTTTTCTTTTATGAACCATGCTGTTATAAGATAGTCCTTGGTTGATTTATAGAATTCTCTTTGCACTTCACTTAAATCTTTTGAGTATGGCTTTATAGAATGCTTCATGTGCTTCACTTATATCATTTGAAGTTTGGATTGCCTGTTTCTCTTCACATAGAAAACCGCCATTTGTAGAATGCTCTTTTGCTTCACTTATATTTGTTTGAGCATGGCCATATCTTTTGTAGAAAGAATTCAACTCTCTTGCTTCACTTATATCTATTTAGAGAGATGACAAGAATTGGTCATTCACATGGTTAGTCATAAAATCCTACATAAAACTTGTAGATCACTGAATATGATATGTTTGATTCCTTGCAATAGTTTTGCGATATAGAGATGATAATATGTGGGAGGTTCTAGTAAATGGTTGTGTTTAGTAAGAATATTGGTGTTAAGGTTTGTGATTCCCGAAGCATGCACGTATGGTCTCCTAACTATGTAACCAAATTGGTGTGCATTGTATTTTGATTGTTTATCTTTGCGTGAAGGTCGGGGGCGCGCAATGGTTAACTCCTACCAACCTCCCCCTAGGAGCATGCATAGTAGTACTTTGCTTAGAGGGCCAATAAACTTTTGCAATAAGTATATGAGTTATTTATGACTAATGTGAGTCCATGGATTATATGCACTCTTGCCTTTCCACAATTTGCTAGCCTCTACGGTACCATGCATTGCCCTATCTCGCCTCGAGAGTTGGTGCAAACTTCGCCGGTGCATCCAAACCCCGTGATACGATACGCTCTATCACACATAAGCCTCCTTATATCTTCCTCAAAACAACCACCATACCTACCTATTATGGCATTTCCATAGCCATTCCGAGATATATTGCCATGCAACTTGCATTATCATCATATACATGACTTGAGCATTCATTGTCATATTGCTTTGCATGATCGTAAGACAGCTAGCATGATGTTTTCATGGCTTGCCCGTTTTTTGATATCTTTGCTATGCTAGATCATTGCACATCCTGGTACACTGCCAGAGGCATTCATATAGAGTCATATTTTGTTCTAGTATCAAGTTGTAATATTGAGTTGTAAGTAAATAAAAGTGTGATGATCATCATTATTAGAGCATTATCTCATGTAAGGAAAGGATGATGGAAGCTATGATTCCCTCACCAGTTGGGATGAGTCTCCTGACTTTATGAAAAATAAAAGAGGCCAAAGAAGCCCAAATAAAAAAAAGGCCAAAGAAGCCCACCAAAAAATTAAAAAATAAAATAAAATAAGATAAAAATGAGAGAAAAAGAGAGAAGGGGCAATGCTACTATCCTTTTACCACACTTGTGCTTCAAAGTAGCACCATGTTCTTCATAGAGAGAGTCCCCTATGCTTTCACTTTCATATACTAGTGGGAATTTTCATTATAGAACTTGGCTTGTATATTCCAATGATGGGCTTCCTAAAATGCCCGAGGTCTTCATGAGCAAGCAAGTTGGATGCACACCCACTTAGTTTTAGTTTGAGCTTTCATACACTAATAGCTCCAGTGCATCTGTTGCATGGCAATCCCTACTCCTTGCATTGACGTCAATTGATGGGCATCTCCATAGCCCGTTGATTAGCCGTGTCGATGTGAGACTTTCTCCCTTTTTGTCTTCTCCACACAACCTCCACCATCATACTGTATTCCACCTATAGTGCTATATCCATGGCTTGCGCTCATGTATTGCGTGAGGGTTGAAAAAGTTGAAGCGCGTTAAAAAGTATGAACCAATTGCTTGGCTGACACCGGGATGGGCATGAGGGGTACCTTACGTTAAGAAAAGGGAGCATAAAAGACTATATGATTTTTTAGGGATAACGTTCTTTAGCATTGATATTTTGATATACATGATTGTTTGTTGGGATGCCCGAGTATAAAATTCTTTTATGTCAAATGATAGAATATTTCTTTGAATCACTTGTGTCTTAATATTCATGCCATGATTAGATTACATGATCAAGATTATGCTAGTTAGCATTCCACATCAAAAATTATCTTTTTTATCATTTACCTACTCGAGGACAAGCAGGAATTAAGCTCGGGGATGCTGATATGTCTCTGTCGTATCTATAATTTTTGATTGTTCCATGCCAATATTCTACAACTCTTACATACTTTTGGCAACTTTTTATACTATTTTTGGGACTAACATATTGATCCAGTACCCAATGCCAGTTCCTGTTTGTTGCATGTTTTTTGTTTTGCAGAAAATCCATATCAAATGGAGTCCAAACGGGATCAAATCTGATGGAGATTATTTTTGGAATATTTATGAATTTTGGGAAGTGGAATCAACGCGAGACGATGCTCGAGGGGCCCATGAGGCAGGGGCGTGCCCCTGACCCTCGTGGACACCCCGTAAGGCGGTTGTTGCCCTTCTTTCACTGAAAGAAAGCTAATAACCGGAAAAAAATCATGTTCAAAGTTTCAATCCAATCGGAGTTACGGATCTCCGGGAATATAAGAAACGGTGAAAGGGCAGAACCAGGAGCGCGGAAACAGAGAGAGACAGAGAGACAGATCCAATCTCGGAGGGGCTCTCGCCACTCCCATGCCATGGAGACCATGGACCAAAGGGGAAACCCTTCTCTCATCTAGGGAGAAGGTCAAGTAAGAAGAAGAAGAAGAAGAAGAAGAAGAAGAAGAAGAAGGATGCTCTCTCTCCCTCTCTTCCGGTGGCACCGGAACACCGTCGGGGCCATCATCATCACCGCCATCTACACCAACACCTCCGTCATCTTCACCAACATCTCCATAACCTTCCCCCATATATCTACAGCGGTCCACTATCCCGCAACCCGCTGTACCCTCTACTTGAACATGGTGCTTTATGCTTCATATTATTATCCAATGATGTGTTGCCATCCTATGATGTCTGAGTAGATTTTTGTTGTCCTATCGATAATTGGTGAATTGCTATGATTGGTTTAATTTTCTTGTGGTTATGTTGTTGTCCTTTGGTGCCCATTGACACGTCCATTTTGCATCATGCTTTTATATCAATATTTATTGCATTATGGGCTATTATTACACACTATATCTCAATACTTATGGCTATTCTCTCTTATTTTACAAGGTTTACCATGAAGAGGGGGAATGCCGACAGCTGGAATTCTGGCTGGAAAGGGAGCAAACGTTGGAAACCTATTCTACACAACTCCAAAAGACCTGAGACTCCACGAAACAACTTTTCAGATTTAATAAGAATTATTGGGCAAAAGAAATAGGCTAGGGGGCCCACACCCTGTCTAGGAGACAGGGGGCGCCCCCCCCCCCTTGTAGGGCGCGCCCCCCTATCTCCTAGGCCCCCTGGTGGGCTTCTAGCTGCCATCTTCTGCTATATGAAGGGTTTTCCCCTGGAAAAAATCATGGGCAAGCTTATGGGACGAAACTCCGCCGCCATGAGGCGGAACCTTGGCGGAATCAATCCAGGGCTCTGGCGGAGCTGTTCTGCCGGGGACACTTCCCTCCGGGAGGGGGAAATCATCACCAACGCCATCACCAACGATCCTCTCATCGGGAGGGGGTCAATCTCCATCAACATCTTCACCAGCACCATCTCATCTCAAAACCCTAGTTCATCTCTTGTATCCAATCTTGTATCAAAACCACAAATTGGTACCTGTGGGTTGCTAGTAGTGTTGATTACTCCTTGTAGTTGATGCTATTTGGTTTACTTGGTGGAAGATCATATGTTCAGATCCTTTATGCATATTATTACCCCTCTGGTTATGAACATGAATATGCTTTGTGAGTAGTTACGTTTGTTCCTGAGGACATGGGTGAAGTCTTGCTATTAGTAGTCATGTGAATTTGGTATTCGTTCGATATTTTGATGAGATGTATGTTATCTCTCCTCTAGTGGTGTTATGTGAACGTCGACTACATGACACTTCACCATTATTTGGGCCTAGAGGAAGTCATAGGGAAGTAATAAGTAGATGATGGGTTGCTAGAGTGACAGAAGCTTAAACCGTAGTTTATGTGTTGCTTCGTTAGGGGTTGATATGGACTCATATGTTTAATGTTGTGGTTAGGTTTACCTTAATACTCCTTTTTGTAGTTGCAGATGCTTGCAATAGGGGTTAATCATAAGTGGGATGCTTGTCCATGTTAGGACAGTACCCAAGTGTTGGTCCACCCACATATCAAATTATCAAAGTACCGAACGCGAATCTTATGAACGTGATGAAAACTACCTTGACGATAATTCCCAATGTGTCATCGGGATCTTCTTCTTCATTATTAGAATTTGTCCAGGCTTATCCTTTGCTACATAAAGGATTGGGCCACCTTGCTGCACTTTATTTACTTTATTTACTTTTTGCTCGTTACTATTTATCTTATCACAAAACTATCTATCACCTACTATTTCAGTGCTTGCAGAGAAAACTTTACTGAAAACCGCTTATCATTTCCTTCTGCTCCTCGTTGGGTTCGACACTCTTACTTATCGAAAGGAATGTGATAGATCCCCTATACTTGTGTGTCATCAAGACTCTTTTCTGGCGCCATTGCCGGGGAGCGTAGCGCTCTTGGTGAGTGGAACTTGGTAAGGAAACATTTATATAGTGTGCTGAAATTTTCTGTTACTTGTCACTATGGAAACTAATCCTTTGAGGGCTTGTTTGGGGTATCTTCACCCCAACCAGAAGAGCAAAGAGATGCTCCTCAACCTACTGAACCTTATGAAAATATTCACTTTGAGATTCCTGGGGTTATGATAGAAAAACTGCTAGCTAATCCTTTTGCAGGAGACGGAACATTGCATCCCGACTTACACCTCATCTTTGTGGATGAAGTTTGTGGATTATTTAAGCTTGCAGGTATTCCCGATGATGTTGTCAAAAGGAAGGTCTTCCCTTTATCTTTAAAGGGAGATGCAATAACATGGTATAGGCTATGTGATGATACGAGATATTGGAACTATAAGCGTTTGAAGTTGGAATTTCACCAGAAGTTCTGTCCTATGCATCTTGTTCATCGTGATCGTAATTACATATATAATTTCTGTCCTCGTGAAGGAGAAAGCATCGCTCAAGCTTGGGGAGGCTTAAGTCAATGTTGTATTCATGCCCCAATCATGAGCTCTCTCGGGAAATGATTATTCAGAATTTTTATGCTCGGCTTTCTCTTGATAATCGCAACCTGCTTGATACTTCCTGCGTTGGTTCCTATATGCTGAAGACTATTGATTTCAAATGGGACTTATTGGAAAGAATTAAATGCAACTCTGAAGATTGGGGTTCCGACGATGGTAAGGAGTCAGGTATGACACCCAAGTTTGATTGTGTTAAATCTTTTATGGATATCGATGCTTTCCGCGGATTTAGCTCTAAGTATGGACTTGACTCTGAGATAGCAGCTACTTTTTGTGAAACTTTTGCTACTCACGTTGATCTCCCTAAAGAGAAGTGGTTTAAATATAATCCTCCTGTTGAAGTGAAAGTAGTTGCACCTATTACAGTCGAAGAGAAGACTATTACATATAGTGATCCTATTATTCCTACTGCTTATGTTGAAAAAAACTCCTTTTCCTCTTAGGATAAAAGATCATGCTAAAACTTCGTCTGTTGTTCGTAAGAGCAATGTTAGAACTTATACACCTCCTAAGCAAATCAAAGTTGAACCTAATGTTGCTATTGTTAAAGATCTCTTGTCTGATAATATTGATGGGCATGTTATTTATTTCTATGATGAAACTGCTAGAATTGCCAAACCTTGTGCTAAAGATAAACATAGACCTGTGGTACGCATGCCTGTTATTTTTGTTAAAATAGGAGATCATTTTTATCATGGCTTATGTGATATGGGTGCTAGTGCTAGTGCAATACCTATTGACTTATACAACGAAATTAAGCACGATATTGCACCTGCTGAGTTAAAAGATATTGATGTCACAATTAAACTTGCCAATAGAGATACTATTTCACCAATGGGAATTGTTAGAGATGTTGAAGTCTTGTGTGGGAAAACCAAATATCCTACTGATTTTCTTGTTCTTGGCTCCCCACAAGATAGCTTTTGTCCCATTATTTTTGGTAGACCCTTGTTGAACACCGTTAATGCTAGGATAGATTGCAAAAAGGATGTAGTTACTATTGGTCTAGGTGATATGTCTCATGAATTCAACTTTTCTAAATTTCGTAGACAACACCGTGAAGAAGAACCATGAGGATGAAATTATTGGTCTTGCTTCCATTGCTGTTCCTCCAACTGATCGTTAGAACAATATTTGCTAGACCATGAAAATGATATGTATATGAAGGAAAGGGAAGAAATAGATGAAGTGCTCCTTAAACAAGAACCTATGTTGAAACATAACCTTCCCGTTGAAATTCTTGGGGATCCCCCTCCACCCAAGGGTGATCCCGTGTTTGAACTCAAACCAATTACCTGATAATCTTAAGTATGCTTATCTTGATGAAAAAGAAATATATCCTATTATTATTAGTGCTAACCTTTCAGAGAAAGAAGAAGAAAGATTATTGAAAACTTTGAAGAAGCACCGAGCTGCTATTGGATATACTTTGGATGATCTTAAGGGCATTAGTCCCACATTATGTCAACACAAGATCTCAGTGGAAAAAGATGCCAAACCAGTTAGAGATCCTCAAAGACGATTAAATTCCAAAATGAAGGAAGTGGTAAGAAAGGAGATACTAAACCTCCTTGAGGCAGGTATTATTTATCCCGTTGCTGATAGTGAATGGGTAAGCCCTGTCCATTGTGTCCCCAAAAAGGGAGGTATCACCGTTGTTCCTAATGATAAAGATGAATTGATTCCGCAAAGAATTATTACAAGTTATAGGATGGTAATTGATTTCCGTAAGTTAAATAAAGCCACTAAGAAGGATCATTACCCTTTACCTTTTATTGATCAAATGCTAGAAAGGCTATCCAAACACACACATTTTTGCTTTCTAGATGGTTATTCTGGCTTCTCTCAGATACCTGTTTCAGCGGGGGGTCAATCTAAAACTACTTTTACTTGCCCTTTTGGTACTTTTGCTTATAGACGTATGCCTTTTGGTTTATGTAATGCACCTGCTACCTTTCAAAGATGCATGATGGCTATATTTTCTGATTTTTGTGAAAAGATTTGTGAGGTATTCATGGATGACTTCTCTGTCTATGGATCCTCTTTTGATGATTGTTTGAGCAACCTTGATCGAGTTTTGCAGAGATGCGAAGACACTAGTCTCGTCCTGAATTGAGAAAAGTGCCACTTTATGGTTAATGAAGGCATTGTCTTGGGGCACAAGATCTCCAAGAGAGGTATTAAAGTTGATAAAGCCAAAGTTGATGCTATTGAAAAGATGACATGTCCCAAGGACATAAAAGGTATAAGAAGTTTCCTTGGTCACACCGGTTTTTATAGGAGGTTCATTAAGGACTTTTCTAAAATCTCTAGGCCTCTAACTAATTTATTGCAAAAAGTTATTCCTTTTGTCTCTGATGATGATTGTGTAGAAGCATTTGAAACGCTTAAGAAGGCTTTGATCACTGCACCTATTGTCCAGCCACCTGACTGGAACTTACCTTTTGAAATTATGTGCAATGCTAGTGATTATGCTGTAGGTGTTGTTTTAGGGCAAAGAGTTGATAAGAAATTGAATGTTATCCATTATGCTAGCAAGACTCTTGATACTGCCCAGAGAAATTATGCTACTACTGAAAAAGAATTCTTAGCAATTGTGTTTGCATGTGATAAGTTTAGACCATATATTGTTGATTCCAAAGTTACTATTCACACTGATCATGCTACTATAAATATCTTATGGAAAAGAAAGATGCTAAGCCTAGACTAATTAGATGGGTTCTTTTGCTCCAAGAATTTGACTTGCATATTATTGATAGAAAGGGAGCTGAGAACCCCATGGCAGACAACTTGTCTAGGTTAGAGAATGTTCTTGATGACCCACTTCCTATTAATGATAGTTTTCCTGATGAAAAATTAGCGGTTGTCAATGCTTCTCGTACTGCTCCGTGGTATGATGATTATGCTAATTACATTGTTGCTAAATATATACCGCCTAGTTTCACATACCAGCAAAAGAAAAAGTTCTTTTATGATTTAAGACATTACTTCTGGGATGATCCACACCTTTATAAAGGAGTAGATGGTATTATTAGACGTTGTGTGCCTGAGCATGAACAGGAACAGATCCTATGCAAGTGCCACTCTGAGTCCTATGGAGGACACCACGCTGGAGATAGAACTGCACACAAGGTACTACAATCTGGTTTTTATTGGCCTACTCTTTTCAAAGATGCTCGTAAGTTTGTCGTATCTTGTGACGAATGTCAAAGAATAGGTAACATTAGTATACGTCAAGAAATGCCTATAAATTATTCTCTTGTTATTGAACCATTTGATGTATGGGGCTTTGATTATATGGTACCTTTTCCTGCCTCAAATGGTTATACACATATTTTCGTTGCTGTTGATTACGTTACTAAGTGGGTAGAAGCTATTCCAACTAGTAGTGTTGATCATAACACTTCTATTAAAATGCTTAAAGAAGTTATTTTTCCGAGATTTGGAGTCCCTAGATATCTTATGACTGATGGTGGTTCACACTTTATTCATGGTGTTTTCCATAAGATGCTCGCTAAGTATGATGTCAACCATAGAATCGCATCTCCTTATCACCCGCAGTCTAGTGGTCAAGTAGAGTTGAGCAATAGAGAGCTCAAATTAATTTTGCAAAAGACTCTGAATAGATCTAGAAAGAATTGGTCCAAAAAACTCGATGATTCATTATGGGCCTATAGAACTGCATACAAAAATCAAATGGGTATGTCTCCATATAAGATGGTTTATGGAAAAGCATGTCATTTACCTCTTGAACTTGAACATAAAGCATATTGGGCTATTAAAGAGCTCAATTATGACTCAAACTTGCCGGTGAGAAGAGGTTGTTTGATATTAGCTCACTTGATGAATGGAGAACCCAAGCATATGAGAATGCCAAGCTTTTCAAAGAAAAAGTCAAACGCTGGCATGATAAGAGGATACAGAAGCGTGAATTTAATGTAGGAGATTATGTGTTATTGTTCAACTCTCATTTAAGATTGTTTGCAGGAAAACTTCTCTCAAAATGGGAAGGTCCCTAAGTTATCGAGGAGGTCTATCGTTCTAGTGCTATAAAAATCAACAACTTCGGAGGCACAAACCCGAGGGTGGTAAATTGTCAAAGAATTAAACATTATATTTCAGGTAATCCTATCAATGTTGAAACTAATATTATTGAGACCATAACCCCTGAGGAATACATAAGAGACACTTTCCAGAACGTTCCAGACTCCGAAAAGGCATAGGTACGTGGTACGGTAAGTAAACCGACTCCAAAACAACTCTAATGGCAATTTTTATCAGTTTTGGATTATTTTAGGATTTTAGGAAGAAAGAAGTAGTCCAAAAGGGGCACGAGGCTCCCACGAGAGAGGAGGGCGGCCCTCCCGTAGGGCGCACCCCCTGTCTCGTGGGAACGTCGTGTGCCTCCCGGACTCCGTTTTCTTGTATGTTACGTATTTTGGTCGGTAAAAATTCATTATATATACTCCCGAAGGTTTTGACCACCGTATCACGCAATTATCCTCTGTTTTCGTTTCGAGCTGTTCTTGTTGCAGATTTGGAACAAGATGTCGTCCCAAGATTCGGAGGGAGAGAGCTACATGGCTGATTATATCGCAAACCCAAAAGTATATGGGGATGTGGAACGTTATGGCTGGACCACAGAGGAAGAAGAAGACTATGATCCAAAGAGGAAGGAGGAGACAAGCTCCGATGAAGAGGACGATCCACTACCTCAACCTGGTGATATGCATGTGGAGTTCAAGAAGTCAAGCCTCCCTAAGGTCCAATCTATCCCACCACGTTTTTTGTAGGACAGCAAGGTAGCACTATGCAAAAAGATAATTAAACTTGAGCTCAAGAATGAGGATCTGAGGGAGGAAAATTTTTAGCCTTAGACGCAAGCTAGAGAAGAAAAATGCCATAACTCCACCGTCATTACCATCTCCATCACCTTCGAGGAAATAATCACATTGGTATGGGCACTCCCCTTGGCAACTGCCAAGCTTGGGGAGGTGCCCCGGTATCGTATCACCATCACACTCCTATCTTTACCGCTTTATTTAGTTCGATCCTTTTAGTAGTATCTTGATCTATTAGTTCGAAGTTTTGATATCAAGTAGTTTTGAGTTTTGCTTTGTGATCTCTTTTTGTAATCGAGTCCGTGTGCTATCTATAATAAAGATTAGTGTTGAGTCAAGGGCTTTGCTATGTTGCTATGATTATGAGAAAGTAGAAAGAACAAAAGAGTTCATATTGATCTTATGGATAGTGATAACTTCACACATAGAAAGTATGAGGCATAAAAATTGTTGAGAGTTGATGAACGTAGCCTTGGTCATCGTTGCAATTAATAGGAAGTATTAAGGAAAGAGGGGTTCACATATAAATATATATCTTGGACATCTTTTATGATTGTGAAGCACTCGTTAAGTATGACATGCTAAAAGAGTTGACGTTGGACAAGGAAGACAACGTAATGGTTTATGTTTTCCGACATCTCAGTTAAAGTATATTGTCATTGACCTTCCAAACATGCTGAGCTTGCCTTTCCTCCTCATGCTAGCCAAATTCTTTGCACCAAGTAGAGATACTACTTGTGCTTCCAAATATCCTTAAACCCAGTTTTGCCATGAGAGTCCACCATACCTACCTATGGATTGAGTAAGATCCTTCAAGTAAGTTGTCATCGGTGCAAGCAATAAAAAATGCTCTCTAAATATGTATGACTTATTAGTGCAGAGAAAATAAGCTTTGTACGAACTTGTTGTGGAAGTAATAAAAGCGACGGACTGCATAATAAAGGTCCACATACAAGGGGCAATATAAAGTGACGTTCTTTTGCACTAAGACTTTATGCATCAACCCTAAACGCGCATGACAACCTCTGCTTCCCTCTGTGAAGGGCCTATCTTTTACTTTATGTTTTACCTTATGCTTGAGTCAAGGTGATCCCCACCTTCCCCTTTTTCATTTTATCCTTTGGCAAGCTCCTCGTGTTTGAAAGATCATGATATATATATCCAATTGGATGTAAGTTGGCATAGGCTATTATTGTTGACATCACCTAAAGGTGAATACGTTGGGAGGCAACACAATAAGCCCCTATCTTTCTCAGTGTCCGGCTGAAACTCTATAACCACAAGTATTGCGTGAGTGTTAACAATTATAGGGGACTACGAGATAGTTGAGTATGTGAGCTTGCTGAAAAGCTCTATTATTGACTCTTTCTAATTTTACGATAAATTGCAATTGCTTCAATGACTGAGATTATAGTTTGTTAGTTCCCAATGAAGTTTTTGAACCGTACTTGACATTGTGAATTGCTTATTACTTGAACATAAGAAATCATCTGATAAAATCCATATATGTTGCTGTTATTAGAATGATCATGCTGCCCTCATGTCCGTATTTTATTTTTATCGACACCTCTATCTCTAAACTTGTGGACATATTTTTCAATTTTGGCTTCCGCTTGAGTACGAGCGAGGTCTAAGCTTGGGGGAGTTGATACGTCCATTTTGCATCATGCTTTTATATCAATATTTATTGCATTATGGGCTGTTATTACACATTATATCTCAATACTTATGGCTATTCTCTCTTATTTTACAAGGTTTACCATGAAGAGGGGGAATGCCGGCAGCTGGAATTCTGGCTGGAAAAGGAGCAAACGTTGGAAACCTATTCTGCACAACTCCAAAAGACCTGAGACTCCACGAAACAACTTTTTAGATTTAATAAGAATTATTGGGCAAAAGAAATAGGCCAGGGGGCCCACACCCTGTCCAGGAGACAGGGGGGCGCCCCCCTGTAGGGCGCGCCCCCCTATCTCCTCGGCCCCCTGGTGGGCTTCCGGCTGCCATATTCTGCTATATGAAGGGCTTTCCCCTGGAAAAAATCGTGGGCAAGCTTACAGAATGAAACTCCGCTGCCATGAGGCGGAACCTTGGCAGAATCAATCTAGGGCTCTGGCGGGGTTGTTCTGCCGGGGACACTTCCCTCCGGGAGGGGGGAATCATCACCAACGCCATCACCAATGATCCTCTCATCGGGAGGGGGTCAATCTCCATCAACATCTTCACCGGCACCATCTCATCTCAAAACCCTAGTTCATCTCTTGTATCCAATCTTGTATCAAAACCACAAATTGGTACCTGTGGGTTGCTAGTAGTGTTGATTACTCCTTGTAGTTGATGCTATTTGGTTTACTTGGTGGAAGATCATATGTTCAGATCCTTTATGCATATTATTACCCATTTGATTATGAACATGAATATGCTTTGTGAGTAGTTACATTTGTTCCTGCGGACATGGGTGAAGTCTTGCTATTAGTAGTCATGTGAATTTGGTATTCGTTCGATATTTTGATGAGATGTATGTTGTCTCTCCTCTAGTGGTGTTATATGAACGTCGACTACATGACACTTCACCATTATTTGGGCCTAGAGGAAGGCATAGGGAAGTAATAAGTAGATGATGGGTTGCTAGAGTGACAGAAGCTTAAACCCCATTTTATGTGTTGCTTCGTTAGGGGTTGATATGGACTCATATGTTTAATGTTGTGGTTAGGTTTACCTTAATACATCTTTTTGTAGTTGCGGATGCTTGCAATAGGGGTTAATCATAAGTGGGATGCTTGTCCATGTTAGGACAGTACCCAAGTGTTGGTCCACCCACATATCAAATTATCAAAGTACCGAACGCGAATCTTATGAACGTGAGGAAAACTAGCTTGACGATAATTCCCAATGTGTCCTCGGGAGCTTCTTCTTCATTATTAGAATTTTTCCAGGCTTATCCTTTGCTACATAAAGGATTGGGCCACCTTGCTGCACTTTATTTACTTTATTTAGTTTTTGCTTGTTACTATTTATCTTATCACAAAACTATCTGTCACCTACTATTTCAGTGCTTGCAGAGAAAACCTTACTGAAAACCGCTTATCATTTCCTTCTGCTCCTCGTTGGGTTCGACACCCTTACTTATCGAAAGGACTACGATAGATCCCCTATACTTGTGGTTCATCACCCATCATATGAGCGCGCTCGTGGATCACACCATAGGGTTAGTTGTATGTTGATAGGACTATGTATTGGAGGGCAAGAGTGACAGAAGCTTCAACCTAGCATAGAAATTGATGCATACGGGATTGAAGAGGGACCAATATATCTAAATGCTATGGTTGGGTTTTACCTTGATGAACTTTAGTAGTTGTGGATGCTTGCTAATAATTCCAATCATAAGTGCATAGAATTCCAAGTCAGGGATGACGTGCTAGCAGTGGCCTCTCCTACATAAAACTTGCTATCGGTCTAGTAAAGTAGTCAATTGCTTAGGGACAATTTCGCAACTCCTACCACCACTTTTCCACACTCGGTATACTAACTTTACTGCTTCTTTATCTAAACAGCCCCTAGCTTTTATTTACGTGCTCTTTATTATCTTGCAAAACTATCCAACAACACCTACAAAGTACTTCTAGTTTCATACTTGTTCTAGGTAAAGCGAACGTTAAGCGTGCGTAGAGTTGTATCGATGGTCGATAGAACTTGAGGGAATATTTGTTCTACCTTTAGTTCCACGTTGGGTTCGACACTCTTACTTATCAAAAGAGGCTACAATTAATCCCCTATACTTGTGGGTTATCAGGGGGCTTCCTGCTTATTGAGCACAGCTATGATTACCCTTTTGATCCGGCTTGTATGCCTTGACTGCAAATACTTGAGGGCTTCCTGCTCATTGAGCATAGCTATGACTACCCTACTGATCCGGCTTGTACGCCTGGATCAAAATATTACTTGGGGGCTTCTTGTTAAATGAACTGGAGCTTTGTTGTCCCTCGTAATAGGCTTGGACTCCAGGTGTAGTCACCAAAAATCCGGGTTATCCTGCCTTTGTATGCTTGCCACTCCGACCAGGTAATCCTGGAATGACTCGCTGTACTCTTGACAGTCAATCTTGTAAAGACCCTGCACTTGTCAAAGTTAAAACGGCGATTGGTCATGTGAGGCCGAGCTTACAGTTGAATTAAGGAGTAACTCAGTGGTTGTGCAGCCCTTGAATAGCACTTGATGTTGAGGCTTGGCAGCCTTTGAATGCCTTGGTCTTTTGTTGTCTATTGCTTTTGAATCTTTTTTGGTGATTTCTGTTTGTGGCATATTGATATATGGTTGAAACTTGATTCTGGCCATGATGCCTTGATCTTTATTTGATAATATCCGGTGTTTTTTTAACCCGGACTAGCTTTGGATGTTAAGTCGCCAGTGTATGATGATCATATGTTTGGAGTCCTGTACTCTAAAATTTTGGGGTGTTACCCTTTGCTGTCTATGGCGTTGTAAGCCGGCAGTATGAATAAATTGCACAGAGTGTTGTGCTATGAGTCTGGGTTGTTACCCTTACTTCATATGGCATGGTAAGCCAGCAATATACATAAATATCACATGTATGATATTTATTTTTGTTATGATTCTATGAGGTTTTAGTAAACCGGCCCTGGTTATGGACGTTACAATCACCAGTGGTTTTTTGTGGGGTATTATGACCCACCTTGGGGTAAACCGCCAAGGCGATTATGCTCTGTTTGTATGCAGGGTTTATGACAACATGATCAAGCAAACTTTGTAATTGTTATGAGCATAAACAGTGGATCGTCAAATAAGATCAAAACGGTTCATAAGTGTTATGTAGATCAACATGCGCGATGGCATGGCAGATAATTGTTTTCCAGCTAGCCTATTACAAGGCAACAGATGACCCAAAAGAATAAGCGTTTTGGTAACGTATCTCAACTGACAGATGCTAAGCCGGCCTGCGGTTTACTGATCTTGACCTTGGCGGGTAGAGGGCTCCGGGTCATCGTGCACCGGCTCATCATCCTCTTCTTCACCCATTGGCTGGAAGTCAGAGGTGGCCCAGTTGATCCCAGTCAAAGCTTTGAATATAGCCTCGTCACTAATAAGTGTTGATGGGTCAATGTCAGGGGCAAAAGTGTGCTTATGAATTGGAGGAGTAAGGTCCTGGGATTTATGGATCGGTGCTTTGACCTTCTTGTTGTCAGCATCGTAAACCGCCTGATAATGTGACAAGTTGGTGTCCTCAGCTAGTTTGCTTGCTAGCGGACGCATTTCTCTTGTTATTGCCGCGAAATCATAAGCGCTGAAGGGAGAGCCATCCTCCTTGACACTAGGACAGCCAATGGCCAAGTCTTCCGGGTCAAGATCTGCTTGCCATGCTTTAGCCCGGGTTAGCGCGGTGATTCCACCGGCTCTAGCAGTTGATTTCTTTAGTTCTTCAACTCGTTGGGACAACACAGATAATTTCTCCAGTGTGTCCTTGATGAGGGTTGGCATTTGTTTTTTGTGCGAGGCAACAGAGATAGCTCGTTGCACGCTAGTGTACAGTTGCTCTATAAGAGTATAGGCGGCTTTCAGCTTCTTGCGCATGTCTGAGCCAAGATGGGCAATTCTGGAGCTTGCTGTACCAAGTAAATCTATAAGTCATATGAATGGTTATTACACTGCATTGATAGTAACAAATTGAGATGAGTTTATGTACCAAACATGGCAGCAGTCATGGCATTTATTTGATGGTTTAAACCGACAAGATCTTCAGCCACCGGCTTAAGAGCCGCTTCTGCTTCCTCGACTCTCTTCAACAGAGTTGTTTTCTCTGTCTCCCAGCTGATGCGGAGCATCCCTCGTCCATCCCCATGTACACTCCGACTACTCTCCAAACCCCAAGAGGACCTATGACGAGACCTCGAACATAGCCATTGGAATTAAGGTGAAGCCGCTCTTCTTCGAGAATATCATGAATATCCATTGGACTCGCTTGCTACCTCACCAAAGTGATCTATGTGTCCTTAGATACGAAGACCGACGACCACAAGCTAGTAAGGAACACCCCAAAGGAGTAGGAGAAGGACCCCAAGGGCACAAGGAGGAAGAAGGAGTGCAACAAGATCAACTATGCACCTCCCAGGCGACCCCGTGCCCACGGGCCTCGAAGACCCTGTGCGCACGGACTACACAGAGAGCTGGCGCCGGAGCACCCCGTGCGCATGGGCTTGTACTGTGCCCATGGGACCCCCATGCGCACGGGCCCAACTTACCCCGTGCACACGGGCTCTTCAGGATGGACGGCCGAGAGTCACTTGTTGGGCCTCCACTTCGTCCCCTTCCTCCACCTACCTATATATATCCCTATCCCTCCTCCATTTAGACATAGCAAATATGATAGGTCATTCTTAGGTGAGGTTTGCTCCTACCTCCTCCTCTTGAGAGAGAGAGAGACCACTCCCAGGGAGTTCGAGACCTCCATGTGAGAAGATCCACTTGTGGATATCAAGACCTCCTCTTGGAGAAGACTATCATCAAGACCTCTCTCGTCATAGGATTGGGATGAACTAGTACTTTGTATCTTTCCTTTGTTGTTCTTGGATCATTGTGACCACTTGTGTGTTCTTGGATCTAGCATATGTGTGATAGGATCTAGTCAATTTGAGTGTTTTCCCTCTCTTGTGTTCTTTGTGTTCATCTTGTTCTTGGGGATTACCCCTCCAATTCGTGAAAGATCTCCCCATAGGGTTCCACCCTACAACATCTTTGTATCATGAGCCATGGTTGATCACTAAATTGGAGCCCCCCTGTTTGTTTTCTAGCCTTGTTTTGTGTGATTTCGTCCTAAATTCGAAAATTCCCCACCAAAATAGCCCCAATTTTTTTTTGTGAATTGTTGGTTTGATGAGATTTTGTTGGATTTGATCCATGGACTTGGTGTTTAGCAAGTAGATCCACCCCTCTACCAACTTTTCCTACCTTCCATCCTTCGATTTTGACCTCAGATTCAAGATTTGCCACGGATCAGGAGCTGTTCGTCCGCTCCTCGAGGACCCCGTGCACACGGGCCATCAGGACCCCGTGCACACGGGCTTAGCAGACCCCGTGCGCACGGCCCTTCCTGTGCGCTTCGGCCTCTGCCCTTTCGACCACCCACCCCCCATACCACCCCCTTACCCCCTAGCTAAACCCCAACCACGAGATCCATCATTTTGCCGCCCAGATCGCGAAGAAATCTGCCAAACCCGCGTGTCCCAGAACACCCCGTGTCCTTGGTACGGGTACCGTGCGCACGGGACCCCGT
>NC_041383.1:435778388-435824465 GCF_002162155.2 Triticum dicoccoides
CCCCCAGGTCAGCCGCGAGCACTTCACAGTTTTGCCCATAACTTCCACATCCGGAGTCCGATTTTCGCGTTCTTTAGCTTGTTGAGTAGCTATTGACATCCCCCATCCACCTAAATAGGTTCCAACACCATTTGATCCACCAAAATTTCGGAATTTTGGCATATTTTCCTAGGCCATCCACCATATCATCTGCAAAACCACCATAGCTTTCCGCAACCTAACCCATTTAGTCCCATATAGCATTTGTGGTTGTTCAAGTTGTGACTTGAGTCTCCTAAGGTGTTTCGGCTACTTAGGGACGGTTGCTTCTTCATCAACCACCACCACCACTTCCGCATTGCCATTTCCGCTACCACCATTTGACTTTTTCCGTATGAGCTTTTGAGTTTGCAGTTTTTACCGTTTCCTAAGGTGTTTTGGCTACTTAGGGACGAGTCTACATCATCTTGGTATCTACATCAAGAACACCGCCACTCATCATCGCCACGAGGTCATCTTCGATATCGACCACTTCACCAATTTGACACCCTAACCGTAAGCAAGAACGGTAACCTCCATATCTTCTCGGTATCGTGGTATCCCATCATTGTACATTCTTGCCATTACATTGTTAACCCATTAGCCTATTTTGCGTCACTTGCCTATCGAGACTAGCCATTGAGTATTGTCGGCAATGTTACTTATGCACTTTAGTGATCATACTTCCCATAGCATACATACCATATCATTGTGGTGCATATCTTGGTATCATATCTTGTGTCACAAGTTTGTTCCCGCATATACACAATTGCTATCTTGGTTTGTGCATTTCGCATAAGTGGCCATACAAAAAAAAGAAGAAGAATAAAGCTTTTAAGAAAAAGAAAAAGAGCAAAGAAGCTTGTAAGCAAGTGCCATAGCATCATACCACATTGCACATAAGATTGTCATATCCTATCATCTTGGATCACCTTGAGAAGAACATCGGGAACATCATACACATATCATACTTGGGACCGAAAGCTAATACATTTTGCATCTTATAGGTTGTGCACAAGTCTCGTATCCGCCTATTGAGCAATCGTGCTAGCATCTCTCTTGAGTTGTGCAACACGAGCGTTTTCGATAGATTCCACATTTTGTGCTCATTCTTTGGTTGCACGACCCCATTTATCTATCCGTGTGTGTGTTTCTGTGTACCACATATTGCTATTGGTCTACTTGTTTCACTTGCGAATTTGTGAATCTTTTCCAACATTATTGACTCTTGCTAACATTTTGCATCAAATGTTTTGTGCCACTATCCTCACCGAGCTCCACCATAAGCCTTACTTGTGTAGGTGTGAGAATTGACAAGATCCGGTACCAATTGTGCTATTTCCTTGATAAATTATTAAGTGATCATTGATCCATCTTCAACATTGGATAAGGTACATTGGTCTAGTTCTTTCCTTTCTTCCACTCACATTTGCTCAAGTGTTGTGATGGATAGGCAAGGCATTTCATCTCCGGTCTTCCACGACAACGACGACGGCGTGAACAACTACATCACCAAAGTGTCCATCTTCGATCTACAACAACAAATGCAAGGCGCACAATCTACATTCGTCACTCTGAAGCAAGGAAAAGGGACTACATCGACAAGAAGCTTTCCGCACAAAAGGAGGAGCAAGATGCAAGGATGGAGGAGATTCAGGCCTTAATCAAGTCTACTTCCCCTTCGTCATCTTCAAGGCGGCGGCGACCAAGTCGATCATCTTCGGAGTGCCCAAGTGATGCAAGCGCAATTCATCCATGTCCACATCTACATGGCGACCACCATCACGTTCGTGATCCACATCATCATGAAGGGCAAGTCACCTCCGAGCAACATGTGCATGACGACGACGAACGACATCTCCTACGAGCTCAAGCACGACAACGACATCATAATCATGAAGATGCTCCACAAGCGCAAATGCACAAGTCCCAACAAGCCCTACTTCACGCCAAGTCCAAGCTTCAAGAGCACCAAAGAAGACCGCGAGACGACCACCACCAAGACAGCGCTACGGCTACAACAAACACTTCAGCATCTTCGCCAAGTGCTATCAAGGCATCTTCTCCTTTGGACGTACGGCATCTTCGCCTACTTCCCATGAGTACGCCTACAACGACTTCATCAAGTCCAAGGCGACCATCTACAAGTGAGGGCGACTCTTCCATCTTCGGAAGACCCTCAAGGAATATGGACGATCATGGGAAATTCCCTTCAGTCATGGAGACAAGCTACGAGGTGCCACATCATATGGGCCTCCAACACCAAGATGATGACAAGAAGGTCGAGCAAGGGCCATCCCCTTCGACCATGGCGATAGGAGTTGACCATGGAGACATTGGCACCTACATCTCTCCGACACCCACATATGTCGAGATGGCCCATTTGTCATGTGAGGAGAGACACCACCCCATGGGTGAGATGAGTGACTCCACCATATATGACATTGAGAGCATTTCCTATGAGAGGATGAGTGTGACCACCACTAGCCGCACACATGAGAGCATGCCACACATCCTATATGAGGTTGAGCTCCATTTGAGTGACTCCACCAACCATATGAGTGAGTGCATCCTTGAGGGAGTGAGTGAGCCACAACACTTAGTGAGTGAGGTAGTTGACATGGCATGTGAGGCCACTATGATTTCTAATGACTTAACCTCTACTCCTAGTGTGTTTTCTTCTTTGGTTCTAGGTCCCCTACATGACGACATGCTTATCTTCGACGAGTCCATCCCTCCAATGGAGAAGACGATGGCCATGGTGGATGACGATGCACCCCCCACATGGTTCCATCAAGATGAAGATGACAACGAGTGGATCTTCAACACCTCACCTACAACACATTAGCAATGCCTCGACGGTAACATAGGTGATGGTGCTTCTCTTGTCCCACTAGTGGACTCTCTTACCAATGATTTCTTGCATGATGTTAATCCACCTATTCCCATGCTTCATGCTAGTGCGACTTCCTCATGTCATGACTTACCTATTTATGATGAATATGATGATGAGCATGTTGAGTTGCCTAGTTGTGATGCTATGCTCCATAGGATATCATGTAAAAATTCCTTTGGCCACATCATGTTTGACAATCCATTGAACTTACCATATGCTATGAGTGAGATCTCCCATATTGCATCATTTCAATCTCAACATAGTAACTACGCATGCCACATTAAAATAAATCCCATTTGCACTTATGGCATAGATGGCGAGATGATGGTCATTGGCTTTTGTTTTTCATGTGATTATATTGCCATGCTTCCTTTACATAATTTGCGCAATTCATCTACTATGTCATGCCATGATCACATTGTTCCAAATATGCATTGTTTGGATGTTGTCAATATTCTCCATGTGATGTTTCCATTAATGCTCATGAGGAGACCCCCATAGTTTCCTCATACATATTAGGAGATCTTTATGCATTTCATACTTTACATGATTCCCATAATTGCTTGCACCATATGCATTCCATGAATAACAATGCTATACATATATCTCATGATGCATCAAACCCTTTGAGTCTCCATTATGACATGCATAATAACAAACCTCTCATGATGGATGACATGTTTCTATATCATACAACTCATTTATTTGAGCATTGGATATTTAGTGCTAACCAACACAAGCACGTGCGCATCATGATGAATGATGTGTACATCTACCACGCACACACCATTTTCCCTTTGTTTTTGTTGTGTGTAGGTACTCACGTATACTTGTCAACCTCTCAATCCCAAGAGTTGATGAAATGAGATCTTGAGAGCAACGACGATTTGGGATCCCCTGGATTGTCCGTCCTACCATTCTCTTTGCGCAACGACTACGCGCATCTCTTCTACTTGGCTCTCACAAGGCTATGGGCTATATATCACTTGTTACTTTATGCCCATTGTATCTTGTTCACTTTGCATGTTATGCCTCTTTACATGATTTTGCCATGCAATTGTGACCCTTGCTTGCATCTACCCATGATTCACCATTATGCTACTCCTATGTGTATTTGCATGCTTGGTGGAGATCCTTGTTGCTATTGCCATGTTTACCATGTGCCACATGCTATTGTTGATTCTTGTGTTGGGAGAGTCATGATGTTTCATTGCTATTTACATACGGCCTCTCGCCAATACATTGATGATGCTTTGCTCATATCTTGTTTTCATGCTTGTGCTATAACATGTGAATTATTCATGCCCACTATTTGCACACATGACATGCTTGCCATGATTCCCTCTAGTACGTTGCATCTTCGCATTACTAGCTTGCTTGACTTGATCACTATGATTGCTTGCTATGTTGCATCACCCATGTTCCACTCTTACTCGCTTTCTTGGGTTGATGACATATATGCTCATGCCTCTCACATGATATATCTTGCTCATTGTCACTTGCCTCCATTAGTTGCCTCTCTCATATCCACTTGTATTGAGTGCAACAATACTATGCTTCTTGATCTTGGAGACTGACACTTTACTTGTGATGCATGCTTGTTTGATTGAGCCTATTGTATTTGGTTGTTCTTGCATCCTATGCCTCCATACTATGAAATGCTCCTTTGTACTTTCTTATGATGAGCATGATGCATACACTTGTTGTGTATCTTACCACAGGAATGATAGGTTTTGCACTTCCGCTGACCTCCTTTGTTTTTCTGAGTGTTTGCCATGTTCTTTTGTTTTGAAGGATTCACAGGGCATTACTGTCATGAGACATATTGGTTATGTGAAGGCATACATGATGTGCAGATACCAACATTTTCAACATCCTCATAAAGGTGAACTCCTTCCCTTTGAGCCATCCTCAAGTACGCATATTGGATGGGTCACTCTTTCATTGTTGTTTCCTTATTCTTGTCTACATGATACATATATTGGATGGAGGACCGGCATTGAAGATTGACTCTATGGACCTTCACATTGAGGAGCGCTTGCACTTATTGGATGCACCTTCGTAACTCCACTCATGCCATGACATCGAGCTTTGGTACATCAACACTCCTTTGACTTTTTGTACCACCACCTCCATTTTTGTTGATTGTGATCACACATGCCATGCTCGATGGACATAACATACTCACCACAAGTTTGCACCCCATGCATGGATTGACTCACATTATAATTGCCTTGTTGCATCTTGTATTCCCATGTCATCCATGATATATGAGCTTGTGCATTTCCTTAGCAAATTTGTTGTAATCTTCCTTGATGGCATACTCATACATCATGATCATATTGCCCATCATCAATTGCATGACAACATAATCACATTGAGCACCAATTACCATGTTCATGCTCTTGAGAAACAATCCCATTATGACATCATTTTGCACAAGGGTCGCATTAATCACATTCACCACAACTTTGTGCATACGACAAATGAATTTGCTCACATGAATGCTTTACATCTGATTCTACATCTTTTGGATAAGCATCTTGTGCCTTGCCATGCACTATCTTGCCACACGGACTCATTCTTACATGATGGACACTTTGTGTACGCTAACCATTATATTTCCGAGTGTCATTTGTGTTTGCTATTTTTGCATGTCTTTCACTCCGAGGACACCTTGGACTACTTGGATTGCGCCATGTCTTCAGCTTCGTCCAACTACAAGTCTGTCCATGACAACTGTTTCCATGGCGATGAGGATCACGATCCGAGGTCGGATCTTTCCCAGGGGGAGGGAGATGATGTGGAGCATCCCTCATCCATCCCCATGTACACTCCGACTACTCTCCAAAACCCAAGAGGACCTATGACGAGACCTCGAACATATGCCATTGGAATTAAGGTGAGCCCGCTCTTCTTCGAGAATATCATGAATATCCATTGGACTCGCTTGCTACCTCACCAAAGTGCTCTATGTGTCCTTAGATACGAAGACCTACGACCACAAGCTGGTCAGGAACACCCCAAAGGAGTAGGAGAAGGACCCCAAGGCCACAAGGAGGAAGAATGAGTGCAATAAGATCAACTCTGCACCTCCCAGGCGACCCCGTGCCCACGGGCCTCGAAGACCCCGTGCGCATGGACTACTCAGAGAGCTGGCGTCGGAGCACCCTGTGCGCACGGGCTTGTACCGTGCCCACGGGACCCCCGTGCGCACGGGCCCAACTTACCCCGTGCACACGGGCTCTTCAGGATGGACGGTCGAGAGTCACCTGTTGGGCCTCCACTTCGTCCCCTTCCTCCACCTACCTATATATATCCCTCCCCCTCCTCCATTTAGGCATAGCAAATATGATAGCTCATTCTTAGGTGAGCTTTGCTCCTACCTCCTCCTCTTGAGAGAGAGAGACCACTCCAATGGAGTTCGAGACCTCCATGTGAGAAGATCCACTTGTGGATATCAAGACCTCCTCTTGGAGAAGACTATCATCAAGACCTATCTCCTCATAGGATTGGTATGAACTAGTACTTTGTTTCTTTCCTTTGTTGTTCTTGGATCATTGTGACCTCTTGTGTGTTCTTGGATCTAGCATATGGGTGATTGAATCTAGTTAATTTGAGTGTTTCCCCTCTCTTGTGTTCTTTGTGTTCATCTTGTTCTTGGGGATTCCCCCTCCAATTCGTGAAAGATCTCCCCATAGGGTTCCACCCTACAACACCAGCCTGCCTGGTCAGCCTTGAAGTTTTTCTTTAGCTTTTCCGTCTCTGCCAAGACGGTGGTTAATTCTACTTTGGCCTTGGGGGTTTCAGATTGCTGAGACGTGATGTTCTCTTGAAGATCGGCGACTTGGGATTCTTTGACATTAAGTTCAGCCTGTAGGATATAAACAATAGGCGGGGTTACAATCATCTTATTTAAAAGTCCCAAGCACAATACAAGTATTTCACTTGGCACTTGGGGGCTAATGCACATTGCTCTTTTTTGAAGACATTTTTATGATGACCCGACTACATTATGGTGACTATAGCCAATTCATGGGGGCTATATGCTTGGATTTTATGGACAAATATGGTAATGAGACCCGGCTGATCTTGACAGTTTAAGCCGGCCCTTGGGGGCTACAGGTGCAAAATTGAATCATTATTATTTGAAGTCCCGGCTTATCTTGAAAGTTTAAGCCAGCCCTTGGGGGCTATACATGCAAAGTTGAAGGATTACTATTTGAAGTCTCGACTTATCTTGAAGGTATAAGTCGGCCCTTGGGGGCTGCTCGATTTGATTTACAAGGTTATCTAAAGTCTACAATACATTCAATTCTATCATATCCTATAAACTTGGTGACTGATATAAGTATATTCATATGAAGAGGGTTGTAATGTTTACCTCAAAATGCTCCTTCATCAAGTTGAATAAGCCGTCTTCAAAGTCACGGCTTGTATGTAGGCGGTTCAAGTACCTAGAGTGGATCTCTTGAGCACTGAAGTGGGAATAACTTTCTAAGTTGGCTGACCACTTGCCTTTGTCAGCAACAGAAATTTCTTACTTGGCGTTGTGCTTTGACAAGACAGTGGGATTGCCTGGCGCTGTATAACCAAGCCCAGTGATGATAACATCATCGGCCTTTTCTTCAGTAGGCTTCATGGGGCTTGGACGCTTGATGGGACTTGGTGGCTTGGTGGTGGTTGGATCAATGTCCATATGATCTATGGAAACGTTGTGCTCTTCCAAAGGCGGCTCATCGGCTATGGCTTCAAGGGCGTGGAAGGAAGTATATGTTGACTGCTTCTCCGGTTCAGAAGGATTTTCAGTGGTCTTTGTCACCTCTGATTTCTTGCTGGGCTTTGACATAGCTCTGTGAGTGGGGCACAAAGACGAGGTTAGCACAACAACTGAATACATGCTGGAAAGCAGAGATTAAGCATCCTTACCCAGGCACAGTCTTGAAGACTGAGACGTAAGTCCCCCTTGAATCGCCAGAGGAGGAATGAGACGTTCCCTGGTAATTTGAGTCGGAAGGATTAAGAGGTTGTCAAAAAAAGACCCGCCTTGGAATAAGATAAGTCAGAAATTGCTGAGACCTCTGGACGACGCTTGCGGGGAGCTAGAGTGTTTGGTAAGCCAGAGGAAAGGATCCCACCTCCGCTATTCCGGGTTGTACGGCAAGCTTCATGTTGCTGCTTCTTCAAAATAAAGTTTGGATCCAAATAAGCTAAAGGATGAGAAAACCTTACTTTTCAGCTTGCTTGTCGAGATTTCTGTTTTGGCAGAGATTCTGAGCCGGAGGAAAAAACAATTACCTCTTCATCACCAGCACGACTGGCTTCCGCGTCATCCTGATAATAGTCATTGTCAATGAGATGTACAAAAAATGAGCCAAGAGAAACAAGTTCTACCTCCGACTCATCATCATCAACATCGTCATCCAAGTCCAGTAACTCGGAGGGGTCGGTCTTCTTCTTGGCAGGCTTTTTGCTAACCTTGGCCTTGGTCCGGGTCTTCTTGGCCGGCTTGTCTTGCAGCCTCTTCTTCCAAAAAGGAGAGTCGACCTGTGGAAGTCGAATGATTATAAGAGGACGGTATTAATTAAAACATGATTCAAGCTGGAAAAATTGTGTGCAACACTTACAGCTGGCGGTTGGTTGAAGGTGCAGAAAGGACTAAGTCCGACTTTAATGCACTCTGCCCAGCTTTCATTCAACAAAGCCTTAGTCGCTTCATTGACTTCTGTGTCAGATAACTGGATTTCAGAGTGGCGTTGGGGATCTTTCAAGTCCCCGCTGTACTCGCACATTAAGCTGGGGCGACGACTTAAGGGAGGAATCCTCCAAGAGACCCAGCACCGAACAAGGTCGATGTTGGTTAAGCTGTTATCCATGAAGGCTCTGATTTTTGAAAAAATGGGCGCATACGTGGCCCATTCCTTCATGCTGATCCACTGTGGGAGCTGATGTGTGTTGCTGAGCCGGTGTTCACAGTAACCCGGCAGGGGATTCTCACCCTCTGGAGATGTATCTTGGCAATAGAACCAAGTCTGGTTCCAGTCCTTGGGATGACTGGGCGGCTTGGCATATGGGAAGGTGGCCTCTTTCCGTTTCTGAATTGAAACTCCGCCTAGTTCCAAGCTGGACCCGTTAGTGAACTCCGCATGCCGGTTCAAATAATAAAATTCCCTGAACAGTTTGACAGTGGGTTCCTCTTGAAGATAAGCTTCGCAAAAGACTTGGAAGTTCCAAATGTTGGAGATAGAATTGGGCCCAATGTCTTAAGGATGAAGTTGGAAGAATTGTAGCACATCTCGAAAGAATTTTGAGCCGGGCGGGGTAAACCCCCGGATCATATGATCAGTAAAAACGATTACATCTCCTTCCTTGGGCTCAGTTGGATTTTCGGTGCCTAGGACCCTCCAGTGGATGTCGTCTTTCTTGGCTTTCAATAAAAAAATCAAATCTTCCTCGGCCCGGGATGCTACCCAGCTGCAGGAAGTGAAGGTCTTATTCATTGTTGATGATGATCTGAAAAGAAAATTTCTGCCGGTTTAAGATTATGTCATTAAGATGGTCATTGGTTCAAAGGTAAGGACTATAAACATGTAGTGTGCTAAGCCAGAGGGTAGTGTTGAAGTTACGCAAAGCAATCTATTGGCGGCTTAAAAGGGGACTGATGGTACCGGGCAGGTTATGGTTTATCAGTTAAGATGCCCACACAGTTATCAGTTTTTCAGATCTATGAGTGAAGAATTGCTAAGTGTTGGACAAATAGTTTCACAGATTGGTGCTATAATTTTGGATCTACGACAGTTCAGATAATGAAGAAAAATTATAAACCTAAGTGGCGGCAGTAGAATAGTTCACGTGTTCAGATGAAATCTCTTAAGGAGGGGAGACATTCAAATATAAAAAATGAGTGTTAAACTGATGCCGCGCAAGATGAGTACTAAACTCAGATCAAAACTACAAGAGACAGGAAGGAACAAAGGAACAGAGATGAACCCTGAAGAACTTGAGCAAACCCTAATGAAGATCTATGGAGAGGAAAGGGGGGAGCTTAACAAGACTGTTGTACAGCGAAGGCATGCGGCGGTGTTTCTGGTGCACTCAGGTTGATGCAGCGGCCAGAGGTGGTGCAGCGAACGAAGGTTGACGGCGGCGGCGGAGCTCGGGCGCTTGAGGAGTTGTGAGGAAGAGGACGAAGACGAGGAGGCAAGGGGGGAATGAAAAGGACCCCTATCCCTATTTATAAGGCAGTGGATGGATGGCATGCGCGGGAATTGAGGAGGTTGAAAAAAATGATTATGTGATAGTGCTGATGCCTCTATTCTCAGGAGGTTCATTAAAAGTGAAGATATATTGAGATTTGGGCCTCATGTGACATTAATGCGAGATGACGTCACGATGGGTTAACACAATTCTGAGAGCTGACGTCATGGCAGGTTATAAGATTTCATAAAGACTGACAACGAAGGATTTTTTTCTAAGTCAAGTGTTGAAGATTGATATGAACAAGTTCACATCAACCTGGGGCCTAATGTTGGGGATATAACTATTGGGTATGACCCGCCCAGGAGGGGCCGGGTCATACCACTGTGGTTCATAATGAGAAGGCCCAAGAAGATGTTGAAGATGGCGGTTCATGAAGCAAGCTTACTGAAGGCCCAAGATCCGGAGGAGACTTGAGGCCCACGGGCATAAACTGCCATATGTTTAACTTGTATGTTAAGGAAAGTTTAGTTCTGTCACCGAGCCAGACAAGTTGTGTATGAGCCGGCCGGGACTCTATAAGCCACCGGGCATCAGGTTGTGTATATAAAGGGGTGACCCGACGGCGGGTTAGGGCAAAAAACAATAGGTCGAGACTAGGTCAAGCGTATTCGATCCCTGGTAATCGAAACCCAAGCAATACAACCTAAAGCAGGAGTAGGCCTTTACCTCATTGCGAGGGGCCGAACCTGGGTAAAACTCTCTGTGTCCCTTGTCCCGTTTTAACCCCTTCAGCTAACCACGTCGTGATGGCTCCACACCTAAGTCCTCATGCTAGGGCATTTGCTGTGACAATTCCACGACATGTACCTTACTAGTGCTTGTAGTAGCGCCTGGGTATTTGATATTGGTTCGGTTGCTATTATTTGTAACTTGAAACAGAAGCTACAAAGTAAACGGAGACTAGCTAAGGACGAGGTGACGATGCATGTTGGAAATGGTTCGCAGGTTGATGTGATCACCGTCGGCATGCTCCCTCTACATCTACCTTTGAGATTAGTTTTCAACCTAAATAATTGTTATTTGGTGCCTGCGTTAAGCATGAACATTATATCTAGATCTTGTTTATTACGAGACAGTTATTCATTTAAGACAGAGAATAATGGTTGTTCTATTTATATGGATAATATCTTTTATGGTCATGCACCCCTTGTGAATGGTTTATTCTTATTGAATCTCGATCGTAGTGATACACATGTTCATATTTTTTGATGCCAAAAGATGCAAAGTTAATGATGATAGTACAACATACATGTGGCACTGCCGCTTAGGTCATATTGGTAAGCGCATGAAGAAACTCCATGCTGATGGACTTTTGGAATCACTTGACTATGAATCATTTGAAACATGTAAACCATGCCTCATGGGCAAGATGACAAAAAACCCATTTTCTGATTGAATGGAGCAGGCAAGTGACTTGTTGGAAATAATCATACCGATGTATGTGGTCTGATGAGTGTTAAAGCACGCGATGGATATCGTTATTATCTTAACTTCACAGATGATTTGAGTAGATGCGGGTATATTTAATTGATGAAACACAAGTCTGGAATTTTGAAATGTTCAAGCAATTTCATAGTAAAGTTGAAGATCATCTTGACAAGAAGATAAAATGTCTATGATATGATCATGGAGGAGAATATCTGAGTAACGAGTTTGGTATGTACTTAGGACAATGTGAAAATTGTTTCACAACTCACGCCACTTGGAACACCATAGGAGGTGTTTGTTTCGTCAAATTCTTCCCGTCACCTGTTTACATTGTAAACCAATATCGTTATGTGCGTTTGGTGAGACAACTCTGTAATTAGGTTCCTCGGTAATCAGTTCCAGGCCATCTATCGAAGGATACCCCCACCCCCCAAGCGGTAAAGGCTTCCTTACCGCTCGACTCTGCCCCTCACCCACGACTCGCTCCTCCCCTCGATCTGTCCCGCGCCACCACCTCCCTTCCAGTCCAGCAACACCGCGCCACCGCCTCCCTTCCAGTCTAGCAATGCCGCATCGCGCCTCCCTTCCAGTCCAGCGACGCCGCGCCGCCGCCTCCCCTCGACCCCCTTCGGTCCTCTCCTCCTAGTCTAGCTGCCGGGTTGACCTCGCAGCATTAGTCGCCGGGAACGACCACGCCATCCGCCTCCGACGCTGATGAGGGTGGACCATTGAAGCCGCGTACGAGGAGCACAAAGGCCCATCTGCCCATCTCCAGATCAATCTCTTCCTCCATCATTCTCCTACTGCAGATCTGAAGGTTAGGGTTACTAATCCATCTGTTCTTGATCTTGAAGTAAAAAAATATGTGTGCTCGATCTGTTCTTGATCTACTAATGATCTGTTATAGGTTGATGTCTAGCATATATTTCCATCTGTTCTTGATCTTGAAGTAAAAAAAATGTGTGACTTGATCTGTTCTTGATCTACTAATGATCTGTTATAGGTTGATGTCTAGCATACATTTCCATCTGTTCTTGAGCTTGAAGTAAAAAAATGTGTGACTTGATCTGTTCTTGATCTACTAATGATCTGTTATAGGTTGACGTCTAGCATATATTTCCATCTGTTCTTGATCTTGAAGTAAAAAAAAATGTGTTCTTGATATATTAATGATCTGTTATAGGTTGATGTGTATTAATGATCTATTCTTGATCTTGAAGTGGAAAGATATGTGTTCTTGATCTGTTCTTTTATTAGTGATGACTAGTGGAGTATAATTGGTGGTCTGTCCTTTGTATTTTTATGATGTGTTCTTCATCTGCCTAGTTAGGTATCTAGGCAAATAGATGAATTAGGTTGGCTGGTCACAAAAAGGAAGGAAGGTGTCTTGTTCGATGCATGTTCCTGTTGACAATTGGACCATATTTTTTAGCTTTCTGATGTGAAATCATATCCTGATACTTGGAACTTTACATGAACAGTAGATCGATGGTGATATCCACATGCATATCAACTAGATATTGGTTGACTATTCCTCTAGTTTTCTGATATGCAATTTTCCTATCCATATGCAGCGGTTGTATTTGTATATGACTTAATTAGGCTTCTAATGTGCAAGTTTTTTGAATCCATTGTACCTTTGCATGACAAATGCATGTGCAAGTTTTTTCGTCATCCTGAAATCTATCTAGTTTCTTGTTTTGTACTACCACCAACTTTTAGGAAAGAAAGTCATACCAACCTTAAATAGGTATATTTTCCTTATGCAGTTATGGCTCGTCTTCCTTTAAGTGCGAGGCGTGGAAGGAGAAATGCAATATTTTTGAATCTGACCACTTCCATTATGCTTGTATACTATTATGTGTGGTTCATGTTTTCATTAGCTTATAGGAGAAAATGTTGGCAAATAGAAAGGAGAATTAAAATTAGAGAGTTAGGGGGAGAGAACTTGTATCGACTAATTGGTGAGAGCGACGCTATGTGTATAAGTCAACTTCATATGGATAGGAGAACATTTCATATATTATGTGAGATGGTGAGAGATGTTGGTGGTCTAAAGGGTACAAGGAACACATCATTAGAGGAGATAGTGGCATCATTCTTGTATGTGTTATCACACCATCTCAAAAATAGGACAGTAGGAAAATTCTTCTATCGAAGCCCTGAGCCAATTAGTAGAAACTTCAACGCTTGTCTTCTAGCTGTCTTGAAGCTGCACCATGTGTTACTTAAGAAGCCTGAACATATACCCGAGGATTGCACCGATGATAAGTGGAAGTATTTCAAGGTAAATAGCTACTAATAAAAAATATTATTCACTAGATGATCTCAATAGTGGTAAAAGATGCTAATATTTGCACATTGTTCTTTATGTTATAGAATTTCCTTGGAGCATTAGATGGCACACACATAGGCGTAACAGTCCCAGCTAATTTGAAAGGAAGGTATCGATCAAGGTTGGGTGATATAGATACAAATGTGTTAGGTGTATGTGCACCTGACATGCAATTCATCTACATATTACCCGGTTGGGAAGGTTCTACACATGATGGTCGGGTTCTTAGGGATGCCATCTCACGGCCAAATGGGTTGCGTGTCCCCGAAGGCCAATATTATCTTGTCGATGCTCGCTACGCAAACGCGAAAGGATTTTTAGCTCGATATCGAGGTCAAAGGTATCACTTGGGTGGTTGGACACCACAAAATCCACCTCATAACGCAGAATAATATCTCAACATGCGCCACGCTAGAGCCCGAAATATAGTAGAAAGGTGCTTTGGAAGGTTGAAGGGTCGGTGGGCGATTTTGAGGTCTCCTTCCTTTTTTTCCCATGAAGACTCAATGTCGAATCATCATGGCATGCGCACTCTTGCATAATCTTATATTGCAAAAGATGTCTGTCGACCCACTTGATATCAACGAGCCAATAATACAAGAAACATTAGAAGACATGGAGGAAGAATTGGAACAACCAGAATTCATCACTTCTATCTCAACTTCGACTGAGTGGACAAATTTTCGGAATGAACTTGCTCAGGGCATGTATAATAGACATAGGGCTGCTAGGGCGCATTGAGGTATAAGTTGTTTCTATTTGTTCCCTTCTATATAGATTTCCATCTCATTTACATTTGTTTCCTTTCAATTATATTTGCAAGCTACAATTGCATCTCGTTTGCATTTGTTCTCTTTCATATATATTTGCCATCTCATTTGTGCCCATTCTTGCTTGTGCAGATATGGACCGTGTGGATAGCTCGAGCACGTCTCGTGGAAGAGGCAAGAATAAAAGGAATTGGTCTCCCGATGAGGACGATGAGCTTATTAAAGCTTTGTATGTGTTATCTTTAGACCCGAGGTGGAAAGCTAATGGTGCCTTCAAGGGTGGATACCTGGGGATATTGGAAAAGCATCTTGTTGAAAAGTGTCCAGGCCGTGGTATCACTGCATCTCCGCACATTGAATCAAGAGTGAGGCACTTCAGGAAGAAATTTGGTGCCGTTGAAGTAATGCTATCCAAAAGTGGTTTCACATGGGATGGAAGTCGAAAGATGATTCAGTGCGAGAAGGCACAATATGAAGCTCATTGTCAGGTAGATCACTTGAACCACTAAAACTGAATTCCATAGTAATGCTTTGTGCTAAATTTCCTTGCTATTGTACCTTGGTTACCTGTTATTGTAGTGTATTCTCTTTAGTATTTTTTGTATTTGGATCATCCCTTGCTGCCTTGTTAGTGCTACTATTCCTAAGATATTCCAGGAGAAAGTAGTACGTTTTCTATCCCTTATTTTTGTCCTTGCTATCAAAAACCAACTTTCTTCTTTTGTAAAAAACATGTAGATTCACAAGGAGGCTAAGGGATTGTATGGTGTATCATTTCCATACTTTGAACAATTGGTTGCTATCTATGGCAAAGACATTGTAACAGGAGAAAGTGTAGAAGGCTTTGGAGAGGCAGTGGGAAACTTGGAGAAGGAAATTGCTATGGAGGAAGAAGAAAATGAGGAAGAGGGCATTATCTCAACAGGAACAGCTCGACGGTCCATTGACACTTGCTCTATTGATACAACTAGTTTGAAGAGGCAGAAAAAGGAGCCAAGGCCAAAGAGGGCAACGGGACCAAGCGATCCATTTGCAGCCATACTTCAAGATGTTAACAGCCAGCTGAACAACGTGACACAACATGTGGGTGCAATGACAACATCATTTACATCAGCAATGGTGCGACAAGCAGCACAAGAAGACCCTCAACAGAAATCAAGAGAAAATGCAATTAGTGAATTGTCTAGGCTTGCATTTACTGGGAGCGAGATTGTTGAAGCTGCAACTATATTCGCTAAAGCTCCAGAGCACATGAACATGATGCTTGTGCTTCCAGGCATTTTGAGGAGGGACTTCGTCCTGAAAATGCTGTCTGGTATCCCTTTTTCTAAACTCTTTAATAATATGCACTATCTTGTGATGCAGTTTTTGTTTTCCCCGACTGTTGATTTGTGATCTAACTAGGTAGGTTGCTGAAATCAATGAAGTAACAAGGTGAAAATGTTCAGCAACTCATGTGTGACCACATTTTTCTAATATGTGATGTCTAGACTGCCATATAAATCGGTATGATAGGTGATAAATTATGCTCCTGTTACATCATTGATTTATAACACATTTTGTTATTCTTGATTGAACTTATTTGTAAACCTTGGGTTGATAGCATCCTGACATTCATCACCATGAGTGGCTCAAGTGAACTAAAATTTCACTAGTACAAAGCGGCGTATATAAGCAAGAGTGGTTATTTGCAGTATATATAAGCCAAACTTGTAGTGACATATTGTTGTGGTGTTTTTGGCTGGTCGTATATAAGCCAAACTTGTGCTGAAGTTTTTTTCCTTGTATCTAACTCCTGCTTATTGGCTCCTCATTGGCAGATGAAAGAAAGAAGCAAGGTTGATGGGAAAGAAGGTCCTTCTCCAGTAATGGTGTGACATAACTCGTGTGTACAAAACCCACCTCATTTTACTATTGTTATATATTTGTGAAAAGTGTTGAAAAGCATGGTGTAGATCTCATCCTTTCCACCATATTTTAGTATATGTTCTTGTAGTATACATCATTGTAGTCTGTGTTAGCTAAGAGAGTGCTTTTCATTTCATTGGTCTTGCAGTATACATCATTTTCCTATTGTTATCTTTGTCAAAGTGTTGAAATGCATGGAGCAGATTCCCACCTTTCCTTCGTCAAAGTGTTGGTGAGAAAGAACAATCATGTTATAGTTGCTACTATTATTTTTATTATTGGTTGTTGCTTGTGTGTTTCTTTATCCTCATTTTAACTCATGCTTATTGGCAGATGAGAAAAAAAGCAAGGTTAATTAGAAAATGGGATCAGTGGTGTGGCGTGGAAGATGAAGTTCAATGGAAAAGCTTCTTTGCAAGATTGTGAACTTGTCCTTTCTATTTATCCTATAATATAAAAACAATTTTAGGGACTAATTATGTAGTTTATTTCGAAGTGTCGTTGAATTCCAAGTTTGTATCATTTTCATTTTAAAAATGTGTAATGTCGTTAAAGTGGAGCTAAATTCTGGTTAAAAGATGTCTTTGCATTGGATGAATGCAAAAATATTTCTAAATTGTGTGCTTGTCTGATGCATGTGAAAGCCCATGTTGTGTTCTGTACTGCGAAAGGTGCCTGTTATTGTGTCAAACCAAACATTGTTTAGGTACCTGTTTCCTTTACACTGTAGAACCAAACAAAATGGGGTTTGTCCAGTCCGGTGCTATTACAGTCTATAAACAGTTCCCATTTACGTTTACGTTACCACTGGACGAAACAAACACCTCCATAGTGTAATGGTGTGTCTGAACGTCATAGCCGTACTCTATTGGATATGGTGTGTTCTATGATGTCTATCAACGATTTCCACTATAGTTTTGGGTCTATGCATTAGAAACAATAACATTCACTTTAAATATGGCACCATATAAATCCGTTGAGAGACATCGTATGAACTATGCTTTGGCAAGAAACCTATGTTGTCATTTCCTATAGTTTGGGGATGCAACACTTAAGCCTAATAAGCTCGAACCCAAAGCAGAGAAGTGCGTCTTCATAAAATACCTTCTATCACAGATCCGAAGGCAGGTCTTTGTTGTCGAGAATGGATCCTTTACAGATAAGGAGTTTTCCCTCGAAAGAAGTGAGTGGGAGAAAGGTAGAACTTGATGAAGTTATGGAACCTTCACTTGAATTGGAAAATAGAGCATCGCAGAAAGGTGTTCATGTGGTGTGTACACCAATTGAAGAGAAAGCTAATGATGATGATCATAAATTTCGGATCAAGTCACTACCGAACATCATAGGTCAACAAGGACACGTACTGCCCTGAGTGGTATGGTAATCCTGTCATGGAAGTCGTGTTGTTAGACAACGATGAGCCTACGAACTATAAGGAAGCGATGATGGGCCCGGATTTCGACAAATTGCTAGAGGCCATGAAATCTGAGATAGGATCCATGTATGAGAACTAAGTGTGGACTTTGGTAGACTTACCTGATGACCGACAGGCCATCAAGAACAAATGGATCTTTAAGAAGAAGACATACGCTGATGGTAATGTCACTGTCTATAAAGCTCGACTCATTGCAAAGGGTTTTTGGCAAGTTCAAGGAGTTGACTACGATGAGACTTTCTCACCCATAGCGATGCTTAAGTCTGTTAGTATTATGTTAGCAGTTGATGCATTTTTCGATTATGAAATCTCGCAGATGGATGTGAAAACCACTTTCCTTACGGAAGAATTGTATATGACGCAGCCTAAAGGTTTTGTTGGTCCTAAGGATGATAAAAGGTATGCAAGCTCTAGCGATCCATCTATGGACAGGTGTAAGCATCTCGGAGTTGGAATATACGCTTTGATGAGGTGATCAAAGCTTTTGGTTTTATACAAGGTTTGTGAAGAAACTTGTATTTATAGGAAAGTGAGCGGGAGCTCTATAGCATTTCTAATAGTATATGTGGATGACATATTGTTGATTGGAAATGATGTAGAATTTCTGGAAAGCATTAAGGTTGTTTGAAATGAATTTTTCAAAGGAAGACCTGGGTAAAGCTGCTTACATATTGGGCATCAAGATCTATAGAGATATATCAAGACGCCTGATAAGACTTTCACATAGAGCATACCTAGACAAGATTTTGAGGGAGATCAAAATGGATCAGTTAAAGAAGGAGTTCTTGCCTGAGTTCTAAGGTGTGAAGTTGAGTAAGACTCAAGGCTTGACCACTGAAGAAGAAACAGAACGGATGAAAGTCACCCCCTATGCCTTAGTCATAGGCTCTATAATGTATCCCATGCTGTGTAACAGACCTGATGCGTGCCTTGCCATAAGTTTGGCAGAGAGGTCCCAAAGTAACCGAGGAGTGGATCACTGGACAGTGGTCAAAAAATATCCTTAGGTACCTAAAGAGGACTAAGGAAATGTTTCTTGTTTATGGAGGTTATAAAGAGTCTGTCATAAAGGGTTACGTCGATGCAAGCTTTGACACCGATCCGGATAGCTTTGAGTCGCAAACCGGACATGTATAATGGAGCAATCATTTGGAATAGAACCAAATGAAGCATGGTAGCAACATCTATAGTATAACATAGAAATTTGCAAAGTACACACGGATCTGAATGTTGCAGGCCTGTTGACTAAAACCTCTCTCACAAGCAAAACATGATCAAACCCTAGAAGTCATTGGGCGTTAATCACATGGCGATGTGAACTAGATTATTGACTCTAGTGCAAGTGGGAGACTGTTGGAAATATGCCCTAGAGGCAATAATAAAATGGTTATTATCATATTTCCCGTTCATGGTAAATGTTTATCATGCTACAATTGTATTGACCGGCAACATAAATACATGTGTGAATACATAAACTACACCGTGTCCCTAGTAAGCCTCGAATAGACTAGCTCGTTGATCAAAGATGGTTAAAGTTTCCTAACCATGGGCGTGAGTTGTCATTTGATAATGGGATCACATTATTAGGAGACTGATATTATGGACAAGACCCAACCGTGAGCTTAGCATAAGATCGTCTCACTTAGTTTATTTGCTATAGCTTTCATCATGTCAAGTATGAGTTCCTTAGACCATGAGATCATGCCACTCCCGGATACCGGAGAAATACTTTGTGCGCTATCAAACGTCACTTCATAGCTGGGTGATCATAAAGGTGCTCTACAGGTATTTTCGGAGGTGTTTGTTGGGTTGCATGGATCTATACTGGGATTTGTTGATGGAGAGATATCTCTGGGCCCTCTTGGTAATACAACATCGCAAGAAGCTTGCAAACATGTGACTAATGAGTTTAGTCATGGGATCTTGTATTAAGGAACGAGTAAAGAGACTAGCTAGTAACAAGACTGAACTAGGTATGGAGATACGGACGATCGAATCTCGGGCAAGTAACATTTCACCGGACAAAGGGAATTGTATACGGGATTAACTGAATCCTTGACATCGTGGTTCAACTGATAATAATATTCATGGAATATGCAGGAACCAATATGGGCATCCAGGTCCTGGTATTGGTTAGTGACTGGAGAGGAGTCTTGCATGTCTACATGATTCTCGAACCCGTAGGGTCGCACGCTTAATGTTCGGTAGCGCTAGGGTAGTATTGAGATATTAATATGGTGAAGTTTGAAGGTTGTTAGTAGTCCTGGATGGGATCTGGGACATCACAAGGAGCTCCAGAATGGTCCGGAGGTAAAGATTTATAAATGGTAAGTCATATTTAGGGTTCCGAAAAATGTTCAGGTTTTTTCGGTATTGTACCGGGAAGGTTCTAGAAGGTTTTGAAGTGGGGTCCGCCTACATGAGGGGACCCACATGAACGTGGGTAGTGGGGAAAGGCCCCACACCCCTGGTCTGGGGGCACCAAGATCCTCCCTTAAAAGGAATAATATCATATCCCGAAGGGATAAAATCAGGATCCCTAAAAATGGGGGATAGCGATCGGTGGGGAAGAAATTGAGGGATTTCCTAGAGGCTTGGAGGGCAAGCCACCAGCCCCCTCCACGCCTATATAAAGCTGAGGAGGCGTTGGTGGCAACAACCCTTCGGCCCTTGCTCGCCTCCCCCCTCCCCCGTTACACCTCCTTCACCTTGCGTAGACGCTTGGCGAAGCCCTGCTGCAGTTCCGCTGCTGCCACCGGCACTAGGCTATCATGTTGATTCTAATCTTATCTACCTCCTCTCCCTCGCTTGCTGGATCAAGAAGGAGAGGATGCCGCCGAGCCGTACGTATGCTAAACTCAGAGGTACAGTCCGTTCGGCATTGGATCGGATTGGATCATGAAGAGTACGACTAAATCAACCGTATTACGATGACCCACTCCCCTCTCGTAGCTATGCATCTCCATAGTAGATCTTGGGTGTTTCGTAGGAATTTTTGATTTTCGTGCAATGTTCCCCATCAAAAAGAAGCGTCACCATGTGATATTGTAGCACCAATATAGTAGTACATGCGACCACTACACTTTAAATGCACATCAAGCACTAGAAAGTAATAAAACAAGCCAAATAAATAACTAGCAAGCTTCTTCAACTATTACTAGTTAATACTTCACGTTTTACCCATAAATCGGATATCCATATTGGAAAGGTTGAATTACCCGGTCACAAAAAACGGATTATTGTACGACATCATATATGTGCAATACTATATCCTATTAATTGGACTCGGGTTCAGATAGGATTGAATTGGACTCGGGTTCAGATAGGATTGTTTTCGAATGCCAAAAATCTTTCACCGTATTCTACAAAAATTGATTCAAAAACGGTTTCGGTCTAAAATTATCCTAACCCTTAATGTTCATATATTTGAGAATGTTCATTGTGCATTAAACATGTTTACAATTTTTAACAAATTGTTTGTTGTGTATTTAAAAAATGTTCAACGTGTTTCTATGTGTGCTAAAAATGCTTAGTGTATATTTATACAATGTTCAAGCGTCTATTCTGGAAATATTCACATATAAATATATTATATACATATCAAATATTTACTAAAATTGTTCATATTCGAAAACATTAAATTATTGTATGAAAAAGGAAAAATGATATACAAATAAAATCGGAAATAGAAGAAAAAAATAAAAAAAATACATAAGAAGACAGAGAAACCAGAAGAGAAAGATGGACTTGATGTTCAATAAAGGAAAAAATGGAATACATGAGCGCTTCTCTGATTATTTTGGCGTATAGCCAATTCTGAAATGAGGGCACATCAACACTTCTCTGTGTATGCATGTATATATGAGTGTTTGTGTCTGTACTGATATTTAGAAGGAAAAAAAAAGAAAAATGAAATAGTAGAAAAACATAAAAAACTAAAGTGGGAAACCGACCCGCTGATGCAAAACTAGACGGGACAAAACACATCGCCTAATATAACAGCAGAGGAAAATCCATTTAGAATAGAGTATTTAGTGGTCAGCAATCCAAACTATTCAAAAAATAAAGTATTTAAAGAGCAAATGATTTTTTTGAGAGAAGTTTAAAGAGCAAATGATATGTATCCGTCTGTGCGATACATATCATTTAAATCCTAAAAAAAAGATACATATCATTTGAAATCGTCGCTATGCGCTTTAATGAGACTGAGCCACTAACTGAAGGGAGCAAAACACTGGAGGAATAGGTTGGTTTCAGGAATCGCCTGGAGATTTCCACCCGGGTATTGGGAAGCTTTGAGAAGGTTTTCTGTTCACTGTTTTTTCTGGTTTTCGTCCAGTTATTTTTCTGTTTTTTATTTCCCTTTCTATTGGTTTTACTGTTTCCTTTTTCTTTTTCTTCCTTTTTAAATTCATGCACTTTTAAAGTCTGAACAGCTTTGAATTCATGATTTTATGAAATTTATAAATATGTATTCCTTTCACATAATTTTTTAAAATTTATCGATATTTAATCAACGCACGTACATTTTTGTAATTTGCAAACATTTTTTATGTTGTAAATATTTTGTGAATTTTCAGTAAGTTTGATAATTCATGAAACTACCTAAAACCCTTGATATTTTTATTTTCAAATAAAATGTTTTTTGTAAAAATCATGAATCTTTTTATAAATTGAAATATATAAATAAATGCATGCACATTTTACATTCATGAATATATTTTGAAACCGTGAATATTCTTTTGATTTCCTGAACATTTTTCAAATACATTTTTTCTATTTATTTATTTATTTATTTATTTATTTATTTTGAAATTTTGTAAATGTAGAGAAAAGAGAAAAATAGGCCGAGAAAAAAAACAAGAACCCTGTACGTAGTGTTTTTTCCTCTGAGAAAAACAAAACATGTATATATGTATTAGCAAAAGAACCCGTTCATTGCAACGGGCAAAAAATACTACACTTTCCTAACCGAATAATCATGACTCAAGACCCCTAATAGGTTCACGTCCTTTATTTCAACACATGTCATCTCATCTGTGTTGTAACTTATCCTTCTTACCACCCTCGCTGGCGATGGTCTCGGTGATCACACAATCGCAACACGTTTGAATGTTGTCAATCCTAAGGCGCCTCTCTCTCGCCATGCATGTGTGGTTATAAATGATTTTTTGTCTCCAATGTTGCTTTTAGTGAGGTGTTTATTTCTAATTTAGATCAGCACCACTATGAAAGAAAGACAGATCATGCAATATTAATTAAGGTTGAACCCTAAATAGCACTTTTAAATTGGTTAACAGATAAAATAACATCATATTCATATTCTACACATTTTTATAATCGAATTCTATATATAACAAGTTAAAATTTGTAGTTATGGTTTAAAAAATATGAATATTTTTCAAAAACATTTGGTATATAGGCTTGATTAACCAACATATCAGGGAGTTTCCTGCAAAAGTGAAAATCAGACTTAAAATCGACATGCAGGTTGATTACGAAAAACATCAGGGGATTTCTACAAAAGCAAAAATCGGACTTGAAACTGGACAACTAGTTGATTACCAAAACACCAGGGAGTTTTTAGAAAAATAGCATGATGGACCAAGAATACATGTTTCTTTATTAATAGGTATAGATAGATATAAATTGATGCGTCGTATCTAATGCATTCGAGATGCTTAATCCCTGTATCCGGTGACTCCTCGACCGGCCGATTGCCATCCCACGCACGCGATCAAAATCCCCAGGGATTTACAAAGAAACGCCGGCAGTAACTCTTAGTTAAGCCTGCTATTTCGCTAATAACCCCTCGGCCAAAATACCTCTGCTAATCCCCGCTCGTCTCCCTCCCAATCCCTAATCACGGCCGCCACATGCATCTCGACAACAGCCACAGCCGGGACGGCATGCATCCGGACGGACAATCGCGAGGACGGCATTCATCTGCCCTGACGATCTCCGCGATGACCATGACGGGATGCATCTCTGATTCCGAACGCTCCGTCAGCATATGTGCTAGTACTAATAAAGCAAGGTGCGTTTCTTCAATTTTTCCATCCGTTCACCATTGAATTTTCTTCTATTCAAGGTGGTACTAAATATTTGTCCGTTCGTCTATTACAAAAGGAAAAAACGCTAGATTTTCATACATGAGCCTCCTGCAGTGTGTCCTAGCAAAGCCAGCCCATTTTTTCGTGCCCACGCAGGCAGGAAAAAAAATCCTATTTCTCGCGTAGAGCACCAAATAGTTGTAGCTTCGAACAGGGTGGCCGAGCTGGATGAACCATTTTGTTTCTTTTTTCTGTATTCTATTTCTATTTCTATTTTTCTTTTTTGTTCTCTTTTTCTTTCCTGTTTGTGTTGTATTTTTTTACTTTCAAGTTTATTTATATTTTTCCCTTTTTTCTTAAATTCAAAATTTCCAAAAACTTCATAATTTCAGAATAAATCTATTTTGAAGAAAATCAATATTCCAAAAAATATCCTGTTTTGAAATTTTTTCAGAACTTTAAATATTTGTTCACATTCCAAAATTGGTTCGAATTATTAATTTTTTTTTCATTTTTTCTTTGTGTTTTTCAAAGTTGTTTAACATTTTTCAAAAAAAATGCTTATCAAAATGTTGCAAATAAAAAAATATTCTTTTTTCAATGACATGTAGCAAATTAAAAATAATTGCCAAATTTAAAGAAACAAATTTTTTAAAACTATTTTGAATGTTCAAAATATATTTCCTTTTTAAAAATTGTTCACAAATTGAAAAATTGTTCATCTGGGACATGCCAGCGCGCAAGAGGCCCTAACGTGAACGAAAAAAAGCGGAATGATCATCGCATGGTTTTATCTATATATATCTAGATATATTCCGTTATGACAACGAGTGACGGTGCTCCTGTTTGGACGCTAGGGCCATTTGTCGCTCGTACGTGTGGACGACTACGGGGCGACCCATTAGCTGTTTCATTCTTCCCTCAAAACAAAAGGCTGTTTCATTCGATGCCTTCGCTCACTCGCATCGGGTTGTTGCGTTCGGTTGGTTCAGTCTCGTTTTCATTTCTTTTTCTTGTTTTCTATTTGTTTTTTCCTGGTTTACTTTGTTTTCTCATTAATACTCTTTGGTCTTCGGTATGCTTTCGATTTTGATTGTTTTTTCAACAGTTTTCTTCGCTTTTTTCTTCTTCTTTATACTATGGTTTTCTTTGTTTTCCTCTTGATTTTTTGATCTTCTCTTTTATTTTTATTTCTTTCCTGCTTTTTTTTGGTTTTTTACCACAAATCTACTTTTTCATACATTTGTACTTTTTTGTATTCATGTAAAAAATATTTCTATACATGTTTAATACTTTTTAAATACAGGTTTAACATTTTATGATAAAAACATTTTTGAATATATTTTTCACATAAATGTTAGTGTTAAATATTTTTTAAACATAAGTTGAACCATTTTATGTATGATAAAAACATTTTTCTAAACTATGCAAACATTTTTTTTGTACATTGTACATTTTGTTAGAATTTTTCAAACACCTTTTTGTAACTTGTGAAGTTATTTTAACTATGACGTAAATTATTTTTGAATGTTCAAATCTTTTCTTGGATTACATGAACATTTTTTAAAATATAGGAAAGTAACAAAACAAAAAACAATTTGCGGAATAAACGAAAAATACGCATGACGTCATCTAAACATTAAAACGTCCCGGCAATTGGTTATTGGGCGGGCCCAGTGCCGGCTCTTTGCAGTGAGCCGTTCATAAGGGCCGCAGCAGGCGACACGCAGTTGCGACCTTGCAGTGCCTTAAGCGCCAGGGAGACAACCAGCGCTTCGCTGGTTGTGGAGGAAAGACGGAATCTAGATGCTTGACACTGGTTTGTGGACGGAACTTTTTTTTTGACTGGAAGGCCTCCGGGCTAGCTTTATTCAAATTCAAATAACACTTACATCATCCGCTAAAATTTTAAAAATAAAATCAGGGGGTACATCCACCCACAAAGCAGGAGGGTTAGCACTTCCCCATTTAGCTAGCTCGTGAGCAACTATGTTTGATTCCCTAATACAGTGCTCGATAGTAACCTTCCCGATATCCCGAAGACAATTTTGACAATCCTGTAACACCGGCGCTGCCACCATTGAATACCCTTCATTTGAATTTAGTGCTTGTACCACAGTGGAATTATCTAATCTTACCACTAAGTTATTGCATCCACAGATTTGTGCAAGTTTGAAGCCTTCCAGCAGCGTCGCGGCCCCGGCAGAGACTACATCTGCTACATGTTCAAGTTTGGCAGTAGAAGCTGAAATAAAGTTTCCATGATAATCCCGAATGACAGCTCCACATGAGCCAAAATAATTACCAACCAGAAAGAAGGCATCAACATTTAGGACATGCCGTCCCTCCATGATAATAGGCCGCCTATTGATTTTTTGTGCTGGGCTCACCTTTCCTACAGCTCGAATATAATTCAGCGTGAGTGCGATTATAGCAAGAGCTGTTTGGGCTGGATTTTGAACTTTCTCGCCTTTCACAACTTCACGTCTCTGCCACCATAAGTACCAACATGTTGCAGCCACCAGCTCTGGAAGTTCAATTTCCCCCATATAAGGTTGCTTCATCTAATCATCACATAACAAGAACTTCATAGTGCATGCACCAGCTCGGTCTATTTGGCAAGCAAAAGCGATCTCGGAGCTGATCCCAAGAGCTTTCCAAACTTCGCTAGCCCGCTCAAATTTGAAGGTGGGCTTCATTCTCTGCACCGGCTTTGCACATGGGGCATTGGGAAACACTGCCCACATGACAGTTAGCTAGGACACTAAAGCAAGGGATGGTGTTATGCAGACAACGCCAAACAAAAAATTTCACTTTCCCAGGCAGTCTCAAGTTCCACAAGTTCCTCCATACTGGGCGTGGTGCCGAGCTGAAGTGCCCCGTGCCTGAGCCTTTTGGGTCAAAATTTTCTTCCCACTGTTTATAATAGGCAGATCTCACAGTAAAGATTCCATTCTTTGTTAGGTGCCATGCTACAAAGTCCTCCGTTTTCTCATGAAATATGGGTATTTGTAATATTCTGTTTGCATCAACTTGCCAAAAAGTTTCCCTTATGAGGACTTCATCCCACTCTCCGGTAGTAGGATTGATCAGATCGCACACGTTCGTCAAGACTTGATTCCCTTTGACTGTAATTATCTTCATAGAGGCACTGTTTGGGATCCAACAATCATTTCATATGTTTATCTTATTACCGTTCCCAACTCTCCAAATACATCCCTTTTTGAATGTTTGTATACCTGCCCAAATACTCTGCCATACGTACGATGATCCCTTCTTTAACTCACAGTTCAACAGGTCACCAGAAGGGTAGTACCTTACTCTAAGCACCCGAGAACTAAGTGAATCATAATTCTCAATCAGTCTCCAGCACTGTTTGGCTAGCGTTGCCAAGTTGAAACTATGAACATCTCGGAAATCCATACCTCCCCTTTCTTTTGGCACACACATCTTCCACCATGCGAACCAGCGCATCCTCTTGTGGTTTTCCTCGTCTCCCCACCAATACTGCGACATGGCATCAGTGATTCCCTTGCATATTTTCTTTGGAAATTTGAATACACTCATCGCGTATGTTGGGATGGCTTGGGCCACCGCTTTCAACAATGCCTCCTTTACTCCATAAGAAAGTGTCCTCTCCTTCCACCCATTTACCATGGCCAAAAATCGTTCTATGATATGTTTGAAACAATCCACCCGGTCCACCCCAATCATAGATGGGAGACCTAAATACTTGTCTGAGAGAGATTCAGTCATAATGTTCAGAATTTGACAGACCTCCGCTTTCATCTCCATATCTGTGTTCGGGCTAAAGAAGATGGAAAATTCCTCACTCACCATTTGACCCGATGCTCCACAATACGCATCCAGAATGCCTCGCAGGGTGTTAGCGTTTGCAGAATCTGCTCTCATCAGTATAAGAGAATCATCAGCGAATAATAAGTGAGATATCTTAGGGGAATCCCTGCAAACTTGAACCCCAATCAGATTACCAACTTCCTCATGATGAATAAGAGCCGAGAGGCCTTCATCACATAATAAAAATAGATAGGGGGAAAGGGGGTCCCCTTGTCTAAGCCCTCTAGTAGGTGTGAAAGGAAGTGTCTCATTCGAATTGAAGCGCACCTTGTACTCAACAGAAGTGACGCAAGACATGATCAACTGAATCCATCTCTCATCAAAACCCAGTTTAGAGAGGATAGCTTTAAGAAAAACCCACTCAACGTGATCATACGCCTTGTGCATGTCCAGCTTGACCATGCAATTGCCATGTTTCCCTTTCTTCCTTTTCTTCATAGTGTGCAAACATTCATAGGCAACTATGACATTATCCGTAATGATACGTCCAGGAACGAATGCACTTTGATTCTCAGTAATAATGTCAAGGAGTAGTACCTTTAACCTCATTGCCAACATCTTGGAAACCACCTTGTACACAACGTTACATAAACTGATAGGTCTGAACTGAGTTATTTTCTCCAGGTTATCAACTTTTGGAATAAGTACAATTGTGGTGGAATTCCACCCTTCCAGTACCACCCTTGAGTTAACAGCCTCCAAAACCTCCTTCACAAGATCATCTCCAATGATTGGCCAGAACTTCTTGTAAAAAATAGCGTGAAGACCGTCTGGACCTGAAGCTTTCAAGTCACCTATGCCAAACAAAGCTTTCCTCACTTCCTCCTCCATAAGGAGCAAGGAGGGACTCATTCATATAAGCAGTAACACACCTCTTCACTTTATTCAACACATCAATATTTGGTTCATTGACTTCTGCAGAAAAAAGATGTTGAAGATATTCAGATATCAGACTGCACATAGATTCATTATCATCTCTCTAGACTCCTCCATCGTCCAGTAGATGCCTTATATGATTTCTCATTTTCCTCGCGGTTGTAAAATTCTGAAAGAAATTTGTATTCCTATCACCGAATTTGAGCCAGTTAGCTCGGCTTCGTTGGACCCAATATATCTCCTCCCTTTCAAGGTTTTCTTTGATTTCTTTTAGAAAAACTCGTTGCCTGTCCGCTGCCTCGTCAGTGAGAGGGCCTGACTGCAGCATCTCCAACTCCTCCTTTAGTTCCTTTAGGCATCGACGCGGCGCCTTAAGAACTTCTCTATCCCAGGCGTGCATGGCCTCATGCACAGCCGCAATACGTGCAGCGATGGGTGCAGAGGGGTCTGTCCGTTCCCAGGCCTCCGACACCATTTGCACGACATCCTGCTCCTTGAGCCAACCTGCCTCAAACTGTTTCATATGTGTGCAATGTTGGTTGTCTTGAGTGTCACCCTCCATATCCACAAAAATTGGCCTATGATCTGGTTTTGTGTGCTCTGCATTTACGACCTTTGCTCGTGGAAAAATGGCATGGGACTGACCATTGCAAACAGCTCTATCCAATCGCTCCCGGAGCCTCCTCCTGCGCCAAGTAAACATTTCGCCTACACAGCCCATATCTTCTAATTCACAGTCGACCAGTGCATCATGGAAATTTTGCATCATGTTCATGGGCCTCGGGGCACCCCCTTCTTTCTCGTGTGAGTACAAAATCTCGTTAAAGTCGCCAACCACCATCCATGGAAGTTGGGTCTGCACATGAAGACTTCGCAAGCAACTCCATGATAGATGTTTGTCCTTCCATTTTGGCTCCCCGTAAAACCCCGTAAATCTCCAGGCCTCTTCTGGGCTTGCACCAATGATTGCATCGATGAAGTTCTTACTTTTGTCCCTGGCCTGGACTATTATCGAGTTGCACCAGAACAGAAGCAACCCGCCGCTAGCTCCTTCACTCTCCTGCACTTCCACCCTATCCATCTTTAACTTTTTCCTTATTTTTTCTGCCTTAGCTGTATTCAGATGTGTCTCAGATAGAAAGACGACATCCGGCCCCCACTGCTTCTGGACGTCCAGAAGCGCTCTCTCTGCCGCGGTACTGGCCATACCGCAACAGTTCCAACATAAGAATTTCATTGCGCCCGGTCCTCCTCCAAGGAGCTTTGTTCGTGGAGGGAATGTTGTTTTGGATCGATGACACTGTAGCGGCGCTCCTGATTGGCTGGGCACGATTTGACTTCTCTCAAGAAAACACTTTGTACAATATAAAATGTTTGGATGCTTAAAAAAGTTTATGAATCTGAAATAAGTTCGAGAATATGAAAAAGTTCATGAACTCGAAGAATTTAAATGAATTAGGAAAATATGAATTTTAAAAATGTTTGTGGGTTTGAAACAAGTTCATGAATACGAAAGAAAGTTCATAGATTTGAAAAGGTCCGTCGATTTTTTGAAACGATAAAAGTCCGATGGAAAATTCATGAATTAAAAAAATCATGAATTAAAAAAGGTTTGTGGATTTTTAAAAAGTTCACAAATTTTAAAAAACGTTATCAAATAATATACAAATTCACGAATTTGATTTGTTCCAATTTTAATATAAGTCCATGGATTGCATTTGTTTCAAAAAAAACACAAGCTTGAATCAAAAGTTCACGGATTTGAAAGAGTTCACGCATTTGAAAAACTTGCATGAAATTAAAAAAACATGGATAAAATGTGCACATATTTTTAAATAGTGCATGAACTTCAAAAGGTAATCATGGATTTGATATTTTTTTGCGAATTTTGCAAATATCATGAAATAGAAAAAGGTTACGAATTTGAAAATCTTCAATAATTTGAAGAAATGCCAGCAACTTTTATAAAAATTTCACAACTTGAAAAACTGTTCATGAATTTAGGAAAAGTTGTTGAAGCCTTAGAAAGTTCATGATTGTGGAAAAATGTCACAAGTTTGAAAAACAAAGTGAAAAAATGAAAAAGGAAAAGGGAAAAAAAAGAAAACCAAACTAAGTTGTCCTGAAAAATCCATGAGAAAATCGCTCAAGATAAAACAGGTGTCACATTTTAGAAGGTTCCCAAAACCGTTGAGAAACAAAATTACGTAGATCGACCGAACATCTCGTGAAGAGGCGCATAAAGTAGGAAAAAGAAAAGAAGAATCTGAATGGGCCGAGCGCAACGACGAACAGTGGTGTGCGTGAAGTTGGTGGGATACTACTAACGGGCGTTGAAGGCGCAAAATAGGAAATGGCCACTGCCATCGCAGCAAGCTAATACAGTATACCAGTAACGAGATTTTGAGGTAGCAAGATCTGAATCTAAAATTATAATGATGCATTAGATTACTCTGCTCGCATTCGTTTTTTTTGTTGGGGAAACGGGTGCTTTCGAATCATCACCTTTCTTAACAACAAGCTAGGTCTTTTTATTTTGTATATATATGTTCCGGTGATGACTCTTTCAATTCTGCCTTGACTGGTGACTCTTTCAACTCGACGTCAAACTAACGCAAATCCAGCGAAGCATTAGACCATCTATCTATCCATCGAGACGCATGTATGATTGCCTTGACTTTTTCTCAGTTGTGCCCTTCCGCCGCCTTCTCCAACCACCAAAAACCCAAGTATTATTACTAGCTTTTTCCTTACCATGGCCCATATTAGCTTTGACAAAACGAGTTAAAATACAAGGCGTTCATTGACACCGAATACGATCTGGAAAAAGGCAAACCCATCTACCGCACCAAACTCGCCCGTGCAAATGCAATCCACGTCGATTGGTCTTATCCGACTACCACCAGCTCGATTAGCTTATTGTACATGTTAATTATGGCCAAAAATGGATAAGTGCCTCACCAACCCTTGTAGATAAATTAGGAGGCTGTCAAGTGTCAAGTATAACCGGACAATGCTTGCCACATCAATGCCTGTTGGTTTGTAGCTAGGCTTACGGAGAGATCGTACTCTATTTCGATTATGATTAGTTATTTGTTAACTTACTTTGTGATGAGGTCAAGCTGCCGCCCGATACAGTTCGGAATTCGCTCGGGTAGCGCAACTCAGTGGAAAGACATCAGCCAGATTACAAACTTTGGCTGCGTATAGTTGGCTTTATCCAACCGTGCTGGATGAGTGATCATCTCTGCTTCCTCTGCGAAGTTTGTATCAGCTCCTGTAATGTACTTTAAGTTCGATGTGGGCCATATTTGTCGGCCGTGTATGTGGGTCTCTTATTTTCTCTAGGCGATTGAGAGTACTTTTTTTTTTTTGAGAATCCGGCGATTGAGAGTACTCGGGGGCACTGTAGCCTGTAGGGCACGTCTTTGTCTTGCGTATAGCCAGACATAAGCACGACTCGCCTAAGGGAACACACTAAGTGGGCCGGCCAGTAGCGATAGTCGATCAGTTTCATTCTTTTGTTCTTTACCTTTCTTTATATTTTATAATACATTCTAAATACATATATTTCAAAAAAGTAATGTACTTAAAAAATAAAATAGAAATCTCTGAAAATATAGAAAATGTGAACACGGCGTAAAACATTTGTTAGTGTAAATATCAAAAATAAAAATAGCATTAAAAATATGGTTGCAGCCTTTAAAAAATGACATCGTATTTTTTTAAAAATGAACATGAGATTTCACAAAATGTTTATACGATGTAAAAAATGTTGTTTGATTCAAAAAAAGATTTCATATCATTAAAAAAATGTAACATATTACATTTTTTTAAATGTCCACGAGTTTCATAAATATCTTTGTGGCATTTAAAAATATATTTATCAATATAAAAATTTCTACATAATTATATATGTTTTATATCATTAAAAATGTTTCAACGTGTAGTTAAATTATATTGGAAAGAAGATGTTAAAAAATGTATTTAAAAATGATAAACGTGTATAAGAAAATTATATATATACCAAAAATGTGCAATGTGTATGAAAATCAAATAGACATGAAAACATATATTTGAAAAATGTAAAATGTGTATAATTTTTTCCTGATGTATACATAAAATGTAAAATGTGTATGAAAAATGTAGGCATGCGTTAAAAAAATTAAAAAGAAGAAGAAAAGGCCTAACAAAAACTTGTGAAAACGAAGAAAAATACAAGGAAAATATAAGAAAACATGCAGAATCTATAGTTATGTCTTGAGATGGTGAGTAGACTACTAAATGAAATATAACTCACATACTTCGCTTACCTTCTCAGTCACATTTGTGTTTTGAGCCAAAGCCGCAACTGGTCTGACATGCAACGTGTAAATGAATCAATCATATTCCATATACCCTGCTTTGCTCGTGTTTGACTGTTATTTCCCCACGGCAAGCAAAATCAATTCAATCGAAGTAAACTAACATCATATTGTGGCCTACCATTAGGTTACAATCATACTTTCAGATAGTTCACTAATATTTTCTTTCTACTAGTTTGTTTTACTTTTTGAATATGTTCAGTGAAATTTATTTCATATAGTTGGTTTAGCCTTTTTTTGCTCATTCGTAGTTTTGTAGAACCAAGCACCTTTTGCGGATCATTCATAAAACATGTTGTTCATAGGTTGCTTGGCCTCTTGACAACAATTGGTTGTAATGATTGTGCTCTATGCCATGCTCCACACTACTGCGCCCTTCAAGCCCAACATCACCGTTGTCACGTTCGCCCACTTTCGCAAGAAAATGGTACACGATAGTTTCGCAAGCAAACAGTGCATGATAGATAGCACGTGACACAGGGGGCTGCTCGAACACACGATCATGTCGTGGCGAGTCAGCGGACTAAGCACACGTCGGGTGCCCGACCGCATGGGCGTGGTTGTAATAGGCACTCGTGGTCCCGCCCAAAGACCTTATTTTGACAATTCCAAAACAAGTGCAGGCCAACAGGAAAAAAAAACTTCGAGTGCACTAACCCACCTAAGCAAAGGGCCCATGTGTGGATAAAGAACATATCATGTAAATATTTCTTAACTTATTTGTTGCATTTGGCATACAAATTGGTTAAGTTCTCGTTTGCAATTGGCTTTTGCACCAAGGACGCCATGGATCATCTAGTACCGGTAATGACCATAGTGTAATCATCTTTGCGAAAGACTTGATAATCAAATTTAGTAAATAGCACATGAAATCCATAGTTGGGTGTAGCTTAGCTACGGAAAGAAGATTTAACCAAGTGATTCAGCAAGAATGTCATTTTTATAGAGTTTTCTCTCGAAATGACCATTTTACCAAGACCCAATACCTTTCCTTTGGAATTGTAACCAAATGTGTGGTTTTTCAATGGTCCATCATTCTTATGGAGCTTTTGGAACATCTCTCTATCTACGGTTATGAGGTCAGGTCAAGCAGGTCTTGGTGGGTTTTAGGGCAGTGGTATTATGTCGGGGTTGATCAATTGATGGTTGCTTGAAGGAGCCGCCAGGGCTACCCAATGGATAGCAAGCGAGCGGTCACCCCAATGGGATGGCACGTGCTCAACCGAGTGAGTTGGCATGTGGCTAAGTAAGTTACACACGCATTTGTATGTGGTCCCTTTTCTACTAGATCTGGCGTAGACCTAGTGTCGTGGCATCATTGTCTGGAGCGTGTTCATGATCTCCATGAACTTCTTCCGGTCTAGGTGATCCTCCGAGAGCTAGATGTCGTCTAATTATCCAGTCATGATCAGGAGATTATGGGTTGGAATGCAAAAAGGCGCTGAATTTGCGGGTGTGGTACTCTCGATGCCTGCATGCGCATTCCAGCTAGAAGCTATGAGATCTACCACATCCGTGGATGCTACGCGGAGCTCATTGCGGTTCCAGGCCAGCTCAATAGAGGTCAGACCCCGTGCCTGGTGTTGTAGAAGGCCTCGTGCTCCCGTCGCTCGGGCAAGTGCACACATTGCATCTTTCCGGGCAGCCTCAGCTTCTTGGAGGTGTCATCTTCGCCCATCATCGGTGTGGTAAGGATCGCGAGATCGTCTTCATCGAGGGTATCAACAGTGTCTTCGGCGTTGGAGTTGTCGACCATATAACAAGATACTGCCTGCCAACATCGGGGATGAATCGTGTTCGCCTCCGGGCAGCTACCACCAATCTCCTCCATCCCATGCTCCTTGTATTGGAAATATGCCCTAGAGGTAATAATATTTGTATTATTATATTTCCATATTCATAATTAAAGAGTTTATATTCTATGTTGTATCTGCTATGATGCTGGAATATGCGATTCAGTGGAAACTCATATGCACGTGTGAAATGATAAACGGTTAAATAAAAGGTTCCTAGTCCTTGCCTCTAGAACTAGCTCAAGTGTTGTTGGTGATCACGTTTTCTGGATCTTAGGATATCATTAAGTGTAACGATAGTCCTAAAAAAAGATTGAGATTACGACGTTGGAAGAACGATCATATTGAAGCGACCCAAACTTGTAGTTATGAATTGAGTTAATATTGACTGTAATCAACAGTAATAACACGAATTGTTAACGCGTGATCTTGTTCCTTAGACCATGAGAGTATCGTAGTCACTTATTACCATATGGTGGGCTTTGGGGTTGCTCAAATGTCACCTGTAACACGGTGATCATAACAACAACTTACAGGCTCATCTGAAAGTATGACAAGGGACTAGATAGCTCAAGAATAGGATTTGCTCCTCCCATAATACAGAGATATTCTTAGGGCCCTCTCGGTGTGACGTTATCCATCATCGTCTGGTCAGACACAGGTGACGGTTTCCTGGACTAGGGGGTCCCGGCCTAGCTGGCCTAGTCCATGGGTCGAGCTAAGGGCCTGCTAATAAGGAAGGACTCCGGAGGCCCCCAATCTGTGGCATAAGCATACCGGGCTTCACCGAGGACTTCGCGTGTAATCCAAGTATGACTATTAGATTCGGCATGTAACCCCTAGATGGCAACCGACCATGTGTAACCCTAGACACCCCTAGTGCCTATATAATCCAGAGGGTTTAGTCCGTCCACTAATAAGGAAGGATCCAGAATCGTTTCAGGGTCACTAGAAGGGTTTCAATGAATATCGGGTAATACCGGGTATTACCGATAAATATATATATGCGGAAAATGTTTCCGGGGATGTTAAATTATATATATATATAAATAAATAAATAAATATATTTATATATAATGGTCTTAAAATATTTAAAACACTTTTATATTTAATTAATATTAACGAGCCTTCAAAGGCCAAGTGGTGGAAGGTAACTTGGGCCACCAAGGCCCAAGTGGAGGAGGTGCCTCACTTCCCTAAGGAAGGACGTCGCGCCAAGGAGGGAGTCCTGCCCTGCTTGTGTGCTGCCCCTCCTCCGCTCCCAACCTATATATATCCATGAGGATTTGTACTCTTTTAAACACACAAGTTTGGAGCCTCCTCTAGTTCCTCTAGTTCTAGTTGATCCTAGTTGATCTAATTAGATCTAGAATATTCCTCTAATCCTCATAATTAGAAAACCAGTGTGTTTCTAATCTCCTCATTCTAATTGTCTAGCAACGATTAGCTCTGGATGGCGATGCGCTGCCGGATCATGAAGGATGCACGGTTGCAAGCAAGTAGAGAGGTCGTTGATGACCCACAAGTATATGGGGTCAATTGTAGCCTTTGCGATAAGTAAGAGTGTTGAACCCAACGAGGAGCGGAAGAAAATTACAAGTGGTTTTCAGCAAGGTAATGTCTGCAAGTGTTAAAATTGCAAGCAGCAGAGTAGTTTGATAGCAAGATAACTTGTAACGGACAAGTAACGGTAGTAGTAACAAAAGTGCAGCAAGGTAGCCCAATCCTTTTGAGGCAAAGGACATGCCAAAACGGTCTCTTATGATAAGCAAAGTGTTCTTGAGGGTACACGGGAATTTCATCTAGTCACTTTCATCATGTCGGCTTAATTCGTGTTCGCTACTTTGATAATTTGGTATGTGGGTAGACCGGTGCTTAGGTGCTGTTCTTACTTGATCAAACCTCCTACTTATGATTAGCCGCCTCGCAAGCATCCACAACTACGAGAAAAGTATTAAGAATAAATTCTAACCATAACATTAAACTTTTGGATCCAATCGGTCCCTTACGGAATAGCGCATAAACTAGGGTTTAAGCTTCTGTCACTCTCGCAACCCATCATCTAATAAATACTCCACAATGCATTCCCTTAGGCCCAAATATGGTGAAGTGTCATGTAGTCGATGTTCACATGACACCACCAAGGGAATCACAACATACATATCATCAAAATATCGAACACATATCAAGTTCACATGATTATTTGCAACATGATTTCTCCCGTGACCTCAAGAACAAAAGTAACTACTCACAAATGATAATCATGCTCAAGATCAGAGGGGTATTAAGTATCATAATGGATATGAAAATATAATCTTCCACCAAATAAACCATATAGTAATCAACTACAAGATGTAATCAACACTACTAGTCACCCACAAGCACCAATCTATAGTTCCGGTACAAAGATTGAACACAAGAGATGAACTAGGGTTTGAGAGGAGATGGTGTTGTTGAAGATGTTGATGGAGATAGCCCTCCCCAAGATGTGAGAGTTGTTGGTGATGATGATGACGATGATTTCCCCCTCCGGGAGGGAAGTTCCCCCGGTGGAATCGCTCCGCTGGAGGGCAAAAGTGCTCCTGCCAAGGTTTCACCTCGAGACGGCAGCGCTTCATCCCGAAAGTCCTCTGCTTATTTTTTCTAGGTCAAAATGACTTATATACTAGAAGAGGGGCACCGGAGGTGGGCCTGGGTGAGCACAACCCACCAGGACGCGCCTGGGGGCCCAGGCGCGCCCTGGTGTCTTGTGATCACCAGGTCGGCCCCCTCCAGTACTTATTTGCTCCAGTATTTCTTATTTATTCCATAAAAAATCCTTGTGAAGTTTCAGATCATTTGGAGTTGTGTAGAATAGGTAGCTTGGCGTAGCTTTTTCAGGCCCAGATTTCCAGCTGCCAGAATTCTCCCCCGTTGTGTATACCTTGCATATTATGAGAGAAAAGGCATTAGAATTACTCCAAAAAGCATTATTATGCAATAAAACAACTTAAATAATAGTAGGTAAACATGATGCAAAATGGATGTATTAACTCCCCCAAGCTTAGACCTCGCTTGTCCTCAAGTGAAAACTGAAATAAAAAAACATGTCCACATGCTTAGAGAGAGAGAGAGATGTGTCGATAAAAACAAAAATATGAACATAGCAGCATGATGTAACTTATTATAACAGCAACAAACTTTGACATAAATTTTTTATCACAGAACTTTTATCATAGACTTCTGACGAACAAGTAACAATTCATCACAACATCGAAGTATAAAGTATAAACTCTATTGGAAACCAACAAACTATGTTCTTAGTCAACTTTGCAACTACAATTCATCATCTTTTCAGGAAGGGTCATGTATCGGAGCCTTTAGGCAAGTCCACATACTCAACCATCATTTAGTCTTCTATGATTGCTAACACTCACCGCGTACACATGAGCAAAACGTTACAACCGTACACATAGAAAAATAGGGGCTTATAGTTTCGCCTCCCAGCGTATTCACCTCAATGGTGATGTCAACAATAATAACTCATGCTACCCATATTCAACTGGATATATGTGCCTAGATCTTTCCTCACCACATGATGTTTGCCAAAGGAGAAAATAAAAAGGAATAGAGAGAAAAACTTTGACTCTTGCATGAAACTAAATACATAAAAGTAAAAGATAGGCCCTTCGCAGAGGGAACAGAGGTTGCCATGCGCTTTTTGTTTGTATGCTCTACCCCTTAGTGCAAGAGAACGTCACATTATATTGCCCCTTATGATGGCAACCTTCATTATGCAATATGTCGCTTTTATTCTTTGCCATCACAAGTTTGTACAACGCTCAATTTTCCCTTGCACTAAATGATCTCACACTTTTAGAAGCAATTTTTATTGCCCTTTTTTGCACCGATGAAAACTTACTTGAAGGATCTTACTCAATCCATATGTAGGTATGGTGGACTCTCAAAACAAGATTTGGATTTAAGGGTTTTGGATGCACAAGTAGTATCTCTACTTAGTGCGGAATTTTAGCTAACAAAGGTAGGGGCAAACACCACATGTTAAAGGATCTATGACAATATAGCTTCTATGTGAATATGAACAACCATAAATCATTACGTTGTCTTCCTTGTCCAACGTCAACAATATTGGCATATAATATTTTGATGGGTGCTCACAATCACAAAAGATTTCCAGGATAGTATATTTGCATGTGAATCTTCTCTTCCCTTATTAATTCTTTCATGAGTTGCATCATTGACCAACGATATGTTTGTCAATCTACAATAAAATTTACTACTTATACTTTTCCTTGTGTAATGTCATCACTTACCATAATATTAGCATATGATCTTTTTCATTTATTTCCTTTATTTTTATTAAAACAAGAAAGTAAAGAAAGCAAAACTTAAACTAAACTTTATTATATATCTCGCACACGATTACAAAGATAGATCACTAAGAAAACTCTCGAATAGAAAGGATCAAACTAAACTTTTATTCATCTAAGGCAAAAGATAACTATGGATCGAACTAAGAAAAGTAAAGGCAAAAGATAGTGGACATGATACGGTACCGGGACACCTCCCCCAAGCTTGCCGAAAGCCAAGGGGAGTGCCCATACCCGATACTCAATTTTCGTTTGGTGATGAAGAAGGAGGTGGCGGTGATGAAGTAGAAGCGATCTTGTCCACAAGTTTCCACGGTAGAGGATCACCATCATAAGAGGAAGAGTGACTCTCTCGGGTCCTGCAACTGGCAGCCAAACTCATACATTTAAACCTTGCCTCATATTCAAAGACTTGGTTTTGGAGGTCGTAGATCTGGCATAAAACAACAAGAAAAGAAAACAGGAGATTTCTACGCGATACGGAGGTCAACAGGTTCGGGGGGTATATAAAGATTTTTTATCTTGGGAAACAAGCAAACAGAAGAAAAACGGAGTCCGAAAGGTACCCAAGGTGGGCACAACCCACCTGGGCACGCCTAGCAAGCCAGGCGCGCCCTTGTGTCTTGTGCCCACCAGGGTCACCTTCCTGGTAGTTTCTTATTTTCCTAACTTTTTAAATATTCCAAAACTAACAAAAAATATTTTTGCGGATTTTTCGGAGTCCGTTTACTTACCGTATCACGTACCTCCTTTTTTCATGATTTTGGAGTGTTTCAGAAGGTTTCTTTTATGTGTTCTTCCGGTGTCATAGTTTGGATATTGCTTTCAACATTAATGGGCGTACCTGAGATATAATGTTTTATTCGTTGCCCATTAACAATCTTCAGGTTAGTGCCTTCGGCATTATTTATTTTGATAGCTCCAGATCGATAATCCTCCTCGATAACATAGGGTCCTTCCCATTTGGAGAGGAGTTTTCCTGCAAAGAATCTGAAACGAGAGTTGTACAAAAGAACATATTCTCCAACTTCGAACTCACGCTTTTGGATTCTTTTGTCATGCCATCTTTTAACTTTTTCTTTAAATAACTTGGCATTTTCATAAGCTTGGGTTCTCCATTCATCTAATGAGCTAACATCAAATAACCTCTTTTCACCAGCAAGCTTGAAATCATAGTTGAGTTCTTTAATTGCCCAATATGCTTTGTGTTCTAACTCAAGAGGCAAATGGAAAGCTTTTCCATAAACCATTTTATAAGGAGACATACCCACAGGATTTTTATATGTTGTTCTATAAGCCCAAAGTGCATCATCTAGTTTCTTAGACCAGTTCTTCTGGGACCTATTGATAGTCTTTTGCAAGATTGGTTTTATTTCTCTATTGCTAAGTTCAACTTGACCACTAGACTGAGGATGATATGGTGATGCAATTCTATGGTTAACATCATACTTAGCAAGCATTTTACGGAAAGCACCATGAATAAAGTGTGAACCACCATCAGTCATTAAATATCTAGGGACTCCAAACCTTGGGAAAATAACTTCCTTAAGCATTTTAATAGAGGTGTTGTGATCAACACTACTAGTTGGAATAGCTTCTACCCACTTAGTAACATAATCAACAACGAACAAAATATGAGTGTACCCATTAGAGGAAGGAAAAGGTCCCATGAAATCAAATCCCCAAACATCAAATGGTTCAACAGCAAGTGCATAATTCATAGGCATTTCTTGACGCTTACCAATATTACCTATTCTTTGACATTCATCACAAGATAAGACGAACTTATGGGCATCCTTGAAGAGAGTAGGCCAATAAAACCCTGATTGCAATATCTTATGAGCAGTTCTGTCTCCTGCATGATGTCCTCCATAAGCTTCGAAGTGACATTTTCTTAGGATTTGTTCCTGTTCATGCTCAGTTACACAATGTCTAATAATACCATCTACTACTTCTTTATAAAGATGTGGGTTATCCCAAAATTAATGTCTTAAGTCATAGAAGAATTTTTTCTTTTGTTGGTATGTGAAGCTAGGTGGTATGTATTTAGCAACAATATAATTAGCATAATCAGCATACCAAGGTGTGCTTCTAGAAACATTTACTGCAGCTAACTGTTCATCAGGAAAGCTATCATTAATAGGTTGTGGGTCATCAAGAATATTTTCAAGCCTAGACAAGTTATCAGCTACGGGTTCTCTGCTCCTTTTCTATCAGTGATGTGCAAATCAAATTCTTGTAGCATAAGAACCCACCTAATGAGTCTAGTTTTAGCATCTTTCTTTTCCATAAGATATTTTATAGTAGCATGATCGGTGTGAACAGTCACTTTGGAATCAACAATGTAGGATCTAAATTTATCACAAGCAAACACCACTGCCAAGAATTCTTTTTCAGTAGTAGCATAATTTCGTTGAGCATTGTCTAGAGTTTTACTAGCATAATGGATAACATTCAATTTCTTATCAACTCTTTGTCCTAGAACAACACCAACAACATAATCACTAACATCACACATAATCTCAAAAGGCAAGTTCCGAATAGGTGGTTGAATAATAGGTGCAAAAATTAAGGCTTTCTTTAGTGTTTCGAAGGCTTCCAAGCAATCATCATCAAAAACAAAAGGAATGTCCTTTTGCAAAACATTCGTAAGAGGCCTAGAAATTCTAGAAAAGTCTTTGATAAATCTCCTATAGAAACTAGCATGACCAAGGAAACTACGAATGCCTTTGATATATTTAGGACATAGCATTTTCTCAATTGCATCAACCTTGGCTTTGTCCACTTCAATGCCTCTTTCAGAAATTTTATGGCCCAAGACAATACCTCCGTTAACCATAAAGTGGTACTTCTCCCAATTCAAGACAAGATTTGTTTGTTCACATCTCTGCAAACTCGATCAAGATTTCTTAAACAATCATCAAAAGACTTCCCATAAACAGAAAAGGTATCCATGAAAACTTCAACAATCTTTTCACAAAAAACAGAGAATATAGCTGTCATACATCTTTGAAAGGTAGCAGGTGCATTGCATAAACCAAAAGGCATACGTCTATAAGCACAGGTTCCAAAAGGGCAAGTAAAAGTGGTCTTTTCTTGATCAGGTTGAGAAACAGGTATTTGTGAAAACCCATAATATCCATCAAGGAAGCAAAAATGTGTGTGCTTAGAGAATCTTTCTACCATTTGATCAATAAAAGGCAGAGGGTAATGATCTTTTCTAGTTTCCTTGTTTAGTTTTCTAAAATCAATTACTATTCTATAGCCTGTGACAATTCTTTGTGGAACAAGTTCATTCTTATCATTAGGAACAGCAGTTGTACCTCCCTTATTAGGGACACAATGAATAAGACTCATCCATCTATTATCAGCTATAGGATAGATTATACCTGCTTCCAAAAGTTTCAATATTTATGTTCTTACCACTTCTTTCATCTTCGGATTTAACCGATGTTGGTGATCAACAATGAGTTTAGCATCAGGTTCCATATTAGTCTTGTGCTGACATAGAGTGGGACTAATGCCCTTAAGATCATCAAGAGTATATCCAATTGCAGCTTGGTACTTCCTTAGAACTTTCAATAATCTTTCTTCTTCATGTTCTAAAAGGTTAGCACTAATAATAACATGATATATCTTTTTCTCATCAAGATAAGTATATTTCAAAGTGTCTGGCAATTGTTTTAATTCAAACACAGGATCACCTTTAGGTGGAGGAGGACCTCCGAGAGTTTCAATAGGCAGATTGTGTTTAAGCAAAGGTTGTTGTTCGAACAAGATTCTATCTATTTCATTTCTTTCACGCATATGCAAATCATTTTCATGGTCTAGCAAATATTTTTCTAAAAGATCGGTAGGAGGTACAACAATATAAAGACCAATAATTTCATCCTTACTAGGCAAATCTTTCTTATGAGGTTTTCTACTAAACTTGGAAAAATTAAATTCATGAGATTCATCACCGAAGCTAACACCGATGGCTTCTCACAATCTATTCTAGCATTGATGGTGTTCAAGAAAGGTCTACCAAAGATAATGGGACAAAAGTCATCTTGTGGGGAACCAAGAACAAGAAAATCAGTAGGGTATTTTATTTTCCCACACAAGACTTCAACATCTCTAACAATCCCAATTGGTGATATTGTATCTCTATTAGCAAGCTTAATAGCAACATCTATGTCTTCTATTTCAGCGGGTGCTATTTCATTCTTAATTTCTTCATATAAGGAAAAAGGAATAGCACTCACGCTAGCACCTATATCACATAAACCATGATAAAAATGATCTCCTAACTTAACGGAGACAACATGCATGCCAACAACTGGTCTATGTTTGTCTTTTTCATCGGGTTTGGTAATTCTAGCAGCTTCATCACAGAAGTAAATAACATGCCCATCAATATTATCGACCAAGAGATCCTTAACCATAGCAACACTAGGTTCAACTTTGATTTGTTCAGCTGGTTTAGGTGTTCTAATATAACTTTTGTTGACCATAGTTGAAACTTTAGCATGTTCCTTCATCCTAACAGGGAAAGGTGGTTTTTCAATATAAGTAGTTGGAACAAGTGGATCAACATTATAAATGATAGTTTCTTCTTTAGCTTTTACCGGTTCTTTAATTTCGTCTTTAATAGGTCGGTGATATTTGAACCACTTCTTGTAGAGACCAGACCTCAAACGGTCAAGTCTCTGTGCATCAGTGTCATCCCTGGATCGGTAATGCTGACACGCACAGTACTCGAGGAATTATAACAGAGTTTCAATCACACACTTATTACATTGAGTCCTCATAAAGAGTACGATTACAAAAATATAATGGCTGAAGGCTATATAAACTAGATAGCTGCGGAAGCTTCGAAGATAAATGAGTCCATCAACTCCAACGACATAGCTGAGTGCAAAACAACGACCTATCACACCTTATTCGTCGTCTGAGTAGTCTGCAACATAAGACGTTGTAGCCCGAAATGGGTCAGCACATGGAATATGCTGGCATAGTTACACTGTAAAGCAATGAAATACAAGAACTATATCTACATGCAATATTTAGCTGGTGGAGGCTGTAAGTTTCATGGTTTTGCATAAAGCTAGTTTTTCCCTACAACAAAGGAATACATTTATTTATCTACTCCCAAGTTGCCCATTATTTGAGAAGGTAACCTCACCTCAAATCCCAATTAAAAGTATCATCATTAACCCAATTCAAATTAATTAAAGTAACGTGATGAGATCACATCAATAGATTCAAGTACTAGATACTCAAGATGTCCATAATCGGGGACATGGCTAACCATGATTAGTTTATACACTCTGTAGAGGTTTGCACACTTTTCCCCACAAGACTCGACCGCATCCATGATCGGATGATCGAGACATAGCCTTTTTGAAGCATTAACTCTCTACTCCGGGTAGACAGTACCACCTACAACCCTCTACATCTACTAGTCTACCTCTTCAAGAGCTGACGCAACTTACTCAACTATGGGAGAGCCCATAATGGCTTCTGGCTACACACGAAAGTTTCTAGCATGAATAATCTTATGACCCCTTTGAGCCTGGGTGGCATTCCATAGGATAATCACATGGGTACCCTAGGATTTCCAAAAGCAGACAACACCGGGTTCCCCAGGTGCCTCAACCAATCCACCCAGATGTATATTGAAGTCGACACCTTAATGTTATCCATGATTAAAATAAGTCTCAAACTTCCATGTGTGAATCACAATCCAATCCCCGTCTACGATCATGGCTAAGAAATAATAAGCATAACATATATTCCCGGGGTGATCAAAAGGTATTAGGTTCCTACCTCAAGCACTACAACCAAAACCACATGTTCCCAATCCTACTAATGCAAACATTTTAGGGGCAATACTAATGCATAGTAAAAACTAGGTAATAAGGGATATGATCAAAGTGTAACTTGCCTTGCCGATGATCTGCAAACTCTAGAGATTCGTAGTAACAAGCTTCGCACTCCGGGTAATCTAGCGTAAACAAACAATAGCATACATAAGCAATCACTCAAATGAAACACGAGAAAAACCGAGAAAAGATCCAAATCGAACACGAAACAAGCAAACGGCTTAAACTAACAAGAGTCAAAACCTAACAACAATATTAACATGTGAATTAGATCTTAACAGTAGGTACATGTGATTAGCTATGATTTGCAAAAAGATTCAACTCAAACGGAGCAATGAAACTCAAAATACGAACGAAAAAAGATCATTTAATAATCTGGACTAAAGTCAGATTTTACAGTAGCAAAATCATGTTCAAGTTGGTTAACTGGAAAGAACATAACGAAACAAAGATTTTGGCGCTGGTTTCATCTAATTTGGATAAACGAGTAAAAAGTTATACTAGTTTAAAGATCAGGAACTAAATCATGGTAAAAATAATCGCGGATAAGTCCCTGGCCAAAAATAAACTAAAAAGAAAAAGACTAATGAACGAACATTCGCTGTCTGAACTAATCTGACGAATAACGTTCCTTAAAATGAACGAACAGACGAACGTCCGCCAAGTAATAAAACCTAAAAACCCGATCTGAAAAACCGAAGCGAACCAGCGAACCGGAGCGGTTTTATACCGGTCAACGGGCGGAGGGTCAACGACGGCGGCCGGTGGCTCCGGCGGGATCCGGCGCGGGCGACGGCGGGCGATGGTGCTGGCGGCGACGCGGGCTGCGGGGCAGGTGGCGGTGAC
>NC_041383.1:435824825-435832391 GCF_002162155.2 Triticum dicoccoides
GGCGGCGTCGGGCGGCGGTGGCGCGAAGGCGGCGACGACGGGCGGCTGCGGCGGCACTGGCGGGACGGGGTGAAGGCGGTGGGGCGGCAGCGCTTATAAAGGCCTGGGGGGGACGGCTTGGGCGAGGGGGCGCCCGAGTCGGCGGCGGCACGGACTCCGGTCGGAGTCCTGCTTGGGGATGGCAGCGGAGGCGGTGGCGCTGTGGGCCGGCCTGCTCGGCTGGGCTTCGGCCCTATCAGGCAAAGGAACTCTTTTTTTATAAAACAAATGGGCCCCAAGAAAAATTCTAAAAATATATATTTCTTTCTAAAAATGGCAAAAACAATTTTCACCGTCTAAATAGAATATTTAGAACAAAGTGAACATTTTTCTGGCCTAAAAATGAAATTTTCAAAAATGCATATTTTTCTAATTCAAATAAAATAGCAAATAAAAAAATAATTTGATTTTAAAATTCCTTCTCCAATATTTCCCTTAACTAGAATAATTCATATTATACTTATCTCGTTTACTTTTAATATTGGAAATAATTGGAGAGAAAAATAATAAAATCAAATTGATCCTTTCTTCAAATTTGAATTAAATTCAAATATGATTTTTGTGAAACCTCTAACTCTCTCCTTGGGTCCTTGAGTTGCTTAAGATTTCTAGAATCACACCCAAATGCAAAAATAAATATGATATGCATATTATGATCTATGTATAACATCCAAATTGAAAATTGGGATGTTACAAACCTACCCCCCTTAAGATGAATCTCGCCCTCGAGATTCGGGTTGGTCAGCAAAAAGGTTTGGGTGGTCTCTACGAAGATCTTCTTCTCGCTCCCAGGTGGCTTCCTCCTCGGTATGGTGGCTCCACTAAACTTTGCAAAACTTGATAACCTTGCTGCGAGTAACTCGACTGGAAAACTCGAGAATCTTGACTGGCTTCTCTTCATAGGTCAAATCACTGTCTAACTGAATTGCTTCCATTGGCACTGTATCTCTCAAAGGAATATCGGCCATCTCTGCGTGGCACTTCTTCAACTGGGAAAGGTGAAAAACATCATGAACTCCTGACAATCCTTTTGGCAATTCCAACTTGTATGCAACTTCTCCCATGCGTTCCAAAACTCTGTATGGTCCCACAAAATGTGGTGCTAGCTTTCCCTTGACTCCAAAACGCTTAACTCCTTTAAGCGGGGACACACGAAGATATACTCTGTCTTCGACTTGCGTTTAGAATCCGCATAACTCTTCTACCTGGACTAGGCTACCTTGAGCCTGTCACAAATCAACTTAACTTTCTCTTCAGAGTCTTTGATTAAATCTGGTCCGAACAACTGTCGATCTCCAACTTCGTCCCACGATAACGGTGTCCTGCACCTCCTTCCATACAACGCTTCTAAAGGGGCCATCTTCAACTGGCTTGATATATAATTGTTGTTATAAGAGAACTCTACATATGGCAAATTGTCATCCCAGCTAGATCCATAATCTAGCGCACAAGCTCTCAACATGTCCTCCAGAATCTGATTGACTCTCTCGGTCTGCCCATCTGTCTGTGGATGAAAGGTTGTACTGAACTCTAGCCTGGTACCCAAAGTTTCATGCAACTGATTCCAAAACTTTGAAGTGAACTGGGTGCCTCTATCTGATACAATGGTCCTCAAAAATCCATGTAGACATACGATCCAGGTCATGTATATCTTTGCCAACTTAGCACTCATATAGGTGGTCTTCACCGGAATGAAATGAGCCACTTTCGTCAAACGATCAACTACAACCCAGATAGAGTTATAGCCTGAACGAGTCCTGGGCAATCCAGTGATAAAATTCATGCCAAGTTTATCCCACTTCCATTCGGGTATCGGAAATGGCTATAGCAATCCTGCTGGCTTCTGATGCTCTGCTTTAACTCTCTGTCATACATCACATACTGCTACATACTCGGCAATATCCTTCTTCATTCCTGTCCACCGGAAACTTTCGTTCAAATCCAGATACATTGTAGTGTTTCCTGGGTGAATCGAATACGGCGAATCATGGGCCTCCTGCAGAATCAACTTCCTGATCTCGGGGTCATTAGGCACATAAACGCGATCCTCAAACCATAAAGTGTCGTGCTCATCCTCACGAAATCCTTAGCCTTTCCTTTGCTCATCCTTTCCTTTGTCTCAACAATCTCCTTGTCAGTCTTCTGGGCTTCCTTGATCTTACCCATCAAAGTGGATTGAATTTCCAATGCTACAACATATCCTCTCGGAACTATCTCCAAACATAACTCTCAAAGATCGTGTGCTAACTCCTTAAGTATTCCTTCAGTTATGAGCGTGTTAACATAACTCTTGCGGCTCAACCCATCTGCTACGACATTGGCCTTTCCGGGATGATAGTGCAATTTCATGTCATAATCCTTGATGATCTCCAACCATCTCCTTTGCATGAGGTTCAACTCCTTCAATGTGAAGATATATTTCAAACTCTTATGATCCGTGTATACCTCACAATGATTTCCAATGAGAAAATGTCTCCATGTCTTCAGCGCATGTACTATGGTTGTTAACTCGAAATTGTGCATAACATATTTCACCTCATGAGGTTTAAGCTGTCGTGAGGCATATGAAACAACTCTTTCTTCCTGCATAAGCACTGCTCCAAGTCCTCGACGTGCAGCATCACAATATACTTGATAACCCTTCCGTTGGTCGGGAGAATCATCACTTGGGATGTAACCAAACGTTTCTTCAACTCCTGAAAACTGGCTTCACACTCCTCAGTCCATTTAAACTTGGTGTCCTTCTTCAATAACTCCGTCATGGGCTTTGCAATCCTGGAGAAATTCTCAATGAACCTCCGATAATAAGCTGCGAGTCCAAGAAAACTTATGATCTCTCCAACTGATGTGGGTGCCACCCATATAGTCACAGAAGCAACCTTGGTAGGGTCTACTGCTATTCCTTCTCCGGATATAACATGTCCGAGAAATCCAACTTCCTTTAAACAAAATCACATTTGCTGAACTTGGCATACAACTGATGTTCACTGAGCTTCTCAAGAACCAAACGCAAATGCTGCTTATGCGCTTCTTCGTTCTTCGAGTAGACCAATATATCATCAAAGAACACCACGACGAACTTATCCAAAAACTCCATAAACACGTTGTTCATCATGTTCATGAAATAGGCAGGCGCGTTAGTCAGACCAAATGACATAACGGTATACTCATATAGCCTGTACCTTGTGGTAAAAGTTGTCTTAGGTATATCCTTCTCTCAGATCTTCAACTGGTGATAACCTGATCGAAGATCAATCTTAGAGAAAACTTTCTCTCCTTTCAACTGGTCAAACAAATCATTGATCATCGGCAGAGGGTATTTGTTCTTGATCGTCACCTCATTCAACGCACGATAATCAACAATCATCATTAAAGATCCATCCTTCTTCTCCACTAGAAGCACTAGGGCTCCCCAAGGTGATGAACTTGGTCGAATGTAACCTTTATCCAGTAACTCCTTAATCTGATTCCTAATATCCCCCAAATCTTGTGCAGGCATCCGATATGGTCTCTTTGATATTTGCCCAGTGCCTGGCAATAGCTCAATCAAAAACTTAATATCTCGATCTAGTGGCATGCCTGGTAACTCCTCCAGAAATACGTCGGGGTAATCCTTCGCCACTGGTACTTTCTCCTGTATAACTCCTGATAAGGAATTCACTTGAATCCTCTTCGGCACATGCTGGGATACATACTTGATCCTCCTTCCTTTTGGGGTGGTGAGAAATATCGACTTACCCGCACACTCAATGTTTCCACCATACTTCGATAACCAATCCATGCCTAATATTATATCCAATCCTTGTGACTCCAAAATTATTAGGTCAGAGGGAAACACATGGTTACCAATGGTTAAGGGTAACCGATCACACCATCGGCTAGCCATATACTCGGTTCCTAGCGAGCTTACTAACATGGGTGACCTAAGGGCTAGGGCTGGCAATTTAAACTTGTCCACAAATCCCCTTGATATGTATGAATGCGATGCACCAGTATCAAAAAGAACAAGTGCGGTAAATGCATTAATCAAAAACTTACCGACAACTGCATCGGGTTGATCCTCAATCTCCTCCAGGCTGATGTGATTCACCTGTTCTTTGGTGAAGGGGTTGGGCTTCTTGGCAGAACCTCCATTTCCATTTCCATTCTTCGCTTCAGGACATTCATTGGAATAATGTCCAGTCTTCTGGCACCTGAAACAAGCAATGTGGCTCAAATCCCTCTTGGCTAGTGTTGAAGGGTTGGAACGGTTCTGGCTACTGCTTCCTCCATTCCCATTGCCATTCTTGGGGCCACTATGGTTATGCAAACTTGCTCCATTGTGCATGTGTTCTCCATGGTTATGGCCTCCATGGTTGTGGGTATGTCCTCCCAAGTACGGGGAATAGCGGGGCTTCTGCTGAGCTCCTGAAGTGTACCTCCCCTGTCCATACTTCCTCTTGCGATTATCAATCTGTTGTTGCTTGCCTTCAATCATAAGAGCCCTATCTACCAACTCCTGGTAGTTGTTGAATGTTGCCACCATCCACTGCATGCTCAGCTCATCATTCAGTCCTTCCAGAAACTTCTCCTGCTTAGCGGCATCTGTAGCTACGTCATCAGGGGCATATCGTGCTAACTTGCTAAACTCATCCACATACTGTCCCACTTTACGTCCTCCTTGGTGCAAGTTGTGAAACTCACGCTTCTTCATGCTCATAGCTCCTGCTGAAACATGGGCATTGCGAAAAGCCTGCTGAAACTGGTCCCATGTAACAGTGTCAATGGGGTAAGTGGCTGTGAAATTCTCCCACCATGATGCTGCGGGTCCATCAAGCTGATGTGCGGCAAAACGCACCGTCTCCGCGTCTGTGCATCCTGCAGTGGTCAGCTCTCTTCCAATCTTGCGGAGCCAATCGTCTGCAACAATCAGCTCGGTGCTACTAGAGAACACCGGCGGATTCAACCTTAGAAAGCGAGCTAGGTGATCAATAGGGGGTGGTGGTGGTGGGGGGTTGTTGTTGTTGCCTTGGTTCTGATTCTGAACTACTAACTGCATCAAGGTATTCTGCTACTGGATCAACTGAGTGAGCTCCGTGGGAAGGCAAATCCATTGTCACGTCTCGGAGGCATCTGATGGGTTTAAAAGGGGTGAGAAAACAGAATAGAATTGAGGTCTAAGAGAGATTAACTACCCATAATGCTCATGAGACAAACACAATCAATTTCACTTAATTCAATAGGACACAAGATCACACAAGGAGGTCTAACCTAAGATTACAAACTCGATCATTTCAACTACTTGGAGGGAAATACTACTAATTACAATGGTGGTCGTCTAGAAATTTTCATCAGAGAAAGACTCCATGATATCTGCTCCAGCTTCATCGACGTAGTCGTCATCACTATCAGGGTTGGAGTCGGTGTCGTCGATGATGATGTAGTCTCCTGGGTGGTTGTTCTCCTTCTTTGGCATAGGGTCTCCCGTGAATACTCCTAGCTTCTTCTTCAGGTCTTCATTCTTTCCCAGTAGTACGGCAATCTCTTCCTCGTATCCATCAGTCAGCATGGGCTCTGATACCATCTTGTAGAGACCATACCTCAAACGATCAGGTCTCTGTGCATCAGTGTCATCCCTGGATCGGTAATGCCGACACACACAATACTCGAGAAATTATAACAGAGTTTCAATCACACACTTATTACAATGAGTCCTCATAAAGAGTATGATTACAAAAATATATGGCTGAAGGCCATCTAAACTAGATAGCTGCGGAAGCTTCAAAGGTAAATGAGTCCATCAACTCCAACGGCATAGCTGAGTGCAAAACAACGACCTATCGCACCTTATTCATCGTCTGAGTAGTCTGCAACATAAGACGTTGCAGCCTGAAACGGGTCAGCACATGGAATATGATGGCATAGTTACACTGTAAAGCAATGAAATGCAAGAACTATATCTACATGCAATATTTGGCTGATGGAGGCTGTAAGTTCCATGGTTTTGCATAAAGCTAGTTTTTCCCCACAACAAAGGAATAAATTTGTTTAACTACTCCCGAGTTGCCCATTATTTGAGAAGGTAACCCCAACTCAAATCCCAATTAAAAGTATCATCATTAACCCAATTCAATTTAATTAAAGTAACGTGATGAGATCACATCAATAGATTCAAGTACTAGATACTCAAGATGTCCATAATCGGGGACACGGCTAAACATGATTAGTTTATACACTCTACAGAGGTTTGCACACTTTTCCCCATAAGACTTGACTGCATCCATGATCGGATGATCGAGACATATCCCTTTTGAAGCATTAACTCTCTACTCCGGGTAGACAGTACCACCTACAACCCTCTACATCTGCTAGTCTACCTCTTCAAGAGCTAACGCAACTTACTCGACTATGCCAGAGCCCATAATGGCTTGTGGCTACACACGAAAGTTTCTAGCATGAATAATCTTATGACCCCTTTGAGCCTGGGTGGCATTCCATAGGATAATCACATGGGTACCCTGGATTTCCAAAAACAGATAACACTTGGTTCCCTAGGTGCCTCAACCAATCCACCCAGATGTATATTGAAGTTGCCACCTTAATGTTATCCATGATTAAAATAACTCTCAAACTTCCATGTGTGAATCATGATCCAATCCCCGTCTATGCGCATGGCTAAGCAATAATAAGCATAACGTATATTCCCAGGGTGATCAAAAGGTATTAGGTCCCTACCTCAAGCAATACAACCAAAACCACATGTTCCCAATCCTAGTAATGCAAACATTTGAGGGGCAATACTAATGCATAGTTAAAACTGGGTAATAAGGGATATGATAAAAATGTAACTTGCCTTGCTGACGCTCTGCAAACTCTAGAGATACGTAGTAACAATCTTCGCACTCCGGGTAATCTAGCGTAATCAAACTATATCGTACATAAGCAATCACTCAAACGAAACACGAGAAAAACCGAGAAAAGATCCAAATCGAACATGAAACAAGCAAACGACTTAAACTAACAAGAGTCAAAACCTAACAGCAATATTAACATGTGAATTAGATCTTAACAGTAGGTACATGTGATTAGCTACGATTCGCAAAAAGATTCAACTCAAACGGAGCAACGAAACTCAGAATACGAATGAACAAGACCGTTTACTATTCTGGACTAAAGTCAGATTTTACAGTAGCAAAAATCATGTTCAAGTTGGTTAACTGGAAAGAACAGAACGAAACGAAGATTTTGGCGCTGGTTTCATCTAATTTGGATAAACGAGTAAAAAATTATACTAGTTTAAAGATCAGGGGCTAAATCGCGATAAAAATAATCGCAGATAAGTCCCTGGCAAAAAATAAACTAAAAAGAAAAAGACTAATGAACGAACGTTCGCTGTCTGAACTAACCCGATGAATAACGTTCGTTAAAACGAACGAACGGACTAACGTCCGCCAAGTAATAAACAAAAAAAAACGTTCTAAAAAACCGAAGCGAACCGGAGCGGTTTTATACCGGTCAACGGGCGAAGGGTCAACGGTGGCGGGCGGT